>NC_090321.1:24444362-24679974 GCF_040869045.1 Eurosta solidaginis | reverse complement strand
CTTCCCAATTCTGACTGAGCGGATGGTGTTGCTCAAGATCCCTTTCGTGAAGTTGAAGGCTACAATATGAGCTTACGATTTCTTCTCGAACACAAGAGAGATTTTCGAGACCCGGGAAATAGAGAACTCGACTTCTAGCGAGATTACCGTGCCTCGAAGTTCTCGTAAATCTCGCGAGCTTCTCGACATTCTTACTTAATCGCTGTATGGACAGTATTTATACACTTGGGTTTTTTTACTTGTGACTTTTTTGTTGATTCTTGAATGACATTTAACTCAAAACATATTTATTATACACATCATTTTTTTCGAAATATATTATTTTTCAACGAGATATCAAGAACACAGCTTCTCGCGAGATTCTCGAATCTCAAATTACTCGAAAAGCCCGCGAAATTCTCGAATCTCGAATTACTCGTAAGGCTCGCGATCTTCTCGAATCTCGAATTACTCGCGATCTCCTTGACTTTCTATAAAGTCGCTGCATTGGCAATATTCTATATATTTCGGGGGTTTTTACTTGTGGTTTTGCGGACATTTTGCCTTGTGCTCCAGAAGAAGTCTTAAGCTCTATATAAAAAGCCAATGAATCGATTAGGTTGAATGTTGAGAAGCTCGCGAGCCTTACCATCTCGCGAAAAGGTGAAACTCGCGAGAAATCTCTTCTCGAACATGTTCGAGAAATCGTAAGCTCTACATGCAAGTAATTTGACAAATCATGAACGGGTATGGTTCACAGTGGGCAGTTGAAGTAGTCATATTCAGAAAACCAACTGCTTCAGGCTCAATAACAAAACACACATACATTCTCGTAAACGTGTCGCGGAGTAAACAGCAAAATAAACAAACAATAACTACCCTGAAAAAATCGTTGGACCATGTGGTCCACTGGAGTACTTACCATTGTACTCCACTGTAATGCAGCGATGGACCAACTCATGTTTCTACACGAACATGTTGTAAGCCGATCATTGCTCGTTTTTAACGATTGTAATCACTACACGATGTTTATTGGACTGTGGGTACTCCATGGATTACTCTGATGTAATGCGGAGCTGGAGTATATGGTCCAGTCCTAGGACATCGCAATGTTAATTGGACCATATTTTTTGTATGAATTGTGGTTAATTTTGGAGCACTTAATTTTTACCATCCTTTCACACAACAATGCACATTATAACACCCACACAGAAATGACGAAAAACCTTCTTATCCGAAAAATCGGTTGCATTGGAGGCCTATGCTAAATTGGTGCGTTGCGTCGAACAGACAGCCAGACGGACATGGCTAAATCAAATCAGCACGTCATTATTTCAGTATACTTATTGGTGTGCCTACCTCATCTCCTTCAAGGACTGTCTACCTACGAGAATCGGACCAAACTTAACTTTCATTTTTATGAAAGGTATAAAGATTCCTAGCTATATCACATTGTATGCGGTCTTACTAACTGAAAACATACGTGCTAGATTTTAATTGTTTTGAAAGTCTTCTACATTTTACTAAGGCATTCACTCAATAAGTACTCTACTTATTCGCTTGAAATTAAAAACATACAAAAATTATATACTCAACTATAATCGTATAGCTTATTTACAGGGCTGTTCAAAGATTTGTATTTGTCACAATACTATACAAAATTATATGTACACTGAAATTTTTGTAAATTGCAAAAAAAAAATATATTTTAAATGTCTAAAGAATTTTGAATTTCCCCTTAAGCCCTTGAAGAGGCTGAAATATTCAGCGAAACGTCGGGCGAAAGGTAAAATAAATCTTTATTTGTACCAGGAAATATTAGATCAGACTAGCCTACTCAAAAAATACAAGTATATAATCGAACTGATCGCAAAAATACAGCTGAATAAATTTTTAATTAAAATTTTTCTCAGTGCTACAATATTTTTGAAAAGCGTTTTGTTGTCAATCTGTTAGCGTAAACTTGAATAACTATCATACCGAAGTGCCTTAGCGTCATATGGAAGTGCTTTTTCTTTACACTTTCATAAGAAATTCAGGAAATTTCATATGATCCGAATTTATGCTATGAATTTTTTTATTTTTAAAGTTTGAATTTGTATCGCTGCCTATTCTTCAGGGCAAAACAAAAGTGTCTTAAGTGTATAGGGGTTAAGCAGCTCTGCTCATTTAGTTTTAGAGAAAATCACGTATCTAAAAAACGATGAAAACAATTTTAATCGACCAGAAAAAAGTTTTTTGATCTTCTTTATTTTGTTTTTTTTTTTTTGTATCAAGTTTTTCCTTCATTTGAGGAAATATTTTTCTTCAATTTTTGCAATAATTTACATTTAATGCCGGTAGAACTAAGGAGTAGTACTTGAGTAGCCCCGAAGTATTCCCTACTTCAAACTTTTCATGAAATATTTTCTCATAATTCCATCAAAAAGCAATAAACTTATTAAATTAAAATCCTCTAGTAAGATCTGTTGGCATGAAAAACCCCACTGCATGTATAAAGGTCCTGGCAAAGTTCACAGTCATAACCATATTTGTCTTTTCCATATCAATTTGCATCGGTTATTGGTGCCTTAACCTAAAAAATATGACAATTTCCTAAGAAAGAAGAATATGCCAAAAATTACGAACAAATTCCACAAATAAAAAGTCACTTAGACAAAACGCATCCAAAATAATAAATCAAATACACAAAAAAGTGAATAAATTAACCAAATGAAAATCAATTACATTGGTTTCCATAAGGTTTGTTGGATCAGCTGTTTTATATGGATATGGATATTGCAAGTTTGTCACGCTTTTAACGCTAAATACAGCTATGCAAAATTACATCCTTATACACAGATGTGGAGAAGAGTACGCCCATATGAATGAAAGGGATCGGAAAATTGAGTAGAACGAAGAGAAAAGAAAAGTGGAAGAAGAGGGTGAGGAAAGATCCTCTATCTCACTAAGGTGGATATATATATGTATAAAGTCAGAACATCGTCTATCTGCTTTGAGCACAAGGCTAAAAAAATTTAATGTTGTTCTATATGTTTCCAGAGTTAACCAGAACTTTTTAAAATAAAGATCTTATAAGCAAAAAACTTCTGTTATGGGAATAAAATTAATATCCCCTGTGTAGTAGAAATTAAGGCAATAATCTCGCATAGCACAGCATCTTAAAGTGTGTTAAGAGTGTAAGCAATCCCTGCAAAGAATCGGGATAAGAGAAGCATACATCTATATTGGATCGCAAGGCATATGGAAGTAGATGGGAATGAAAAAGGGGATGAAAAAGCTATAAAGGGCGCATCCTTAGATTGGACGAGATTAAGAGAAAGGGAGAGTTGCACATGATCGACCAAGCGGGAAATGCTTAGACCCAAGGGCATGACTAAATTGTCGAAGATTACGTGTAGGTCTTACAATCTTCGACTAAAAAAGTTACTCCTATCTTTAAAAATGGAGACGGTATTCTGACTGGACACTGCCTTTTGGCGTTACATGCCTTTAAATTAGGCTTGGCGAGTGATAGCATATATAAGGAGTGTGGGTTGGGCGAGGAAACGATCGAGCACGCTTTGGGATATAGAAGCAGCCACGGTCTATGCCAAGGTCCTAGAAAGCTTTTAGTATTTGTCAACAGGATGCAGTTATTTTATAACATAGATCCTGGTTTTTGATAGGTTTTCAGTTTGATCGTTAAAAAAACTTCCGATAACACTACGCAGCCATTCAGTGTATGTGAGGTCCCCACGGACCAGCCAGTTAAACCTAACCTAGCCCTATACTAGTTCTGTTGGGTCGACCACTGTTCCCAAGCGTTGTACAATTCCTAGTTCTGCAGAGCTCTCTTACTTCCTCTGCTTCGTACCTTTCTCCACTCTACTTCTCCGTTTGCATGTGTATGCTGTTCCAACATGGTTGCCATTGATTCTCCACAATTTTAGCTGCCCGAGTGCGACGCATCGCTTAATGCGTTTTTATCGTCCTTGGCTTGCGACTCATTTATTTCCTTATCATCGTCCTTATTAAAATTAGATATTGAGTCGTTAATCTTGATCGTACGACCACCTGACTCCTTAATGTGGTAAGGCCATCAATACTTCCCGAGGTGGTCCGATATCGGGAAGGCTCCGTTGGTATGCTGCCGAAAATATCCCCTGGCTGCAAATTGTCCAATAGGCACGGTACGCATTACATCCTAGATTAGGGGGTTGGTAGTTCCAGTTCACCGACATACCGCCGCCCTCCTATGAGGCGAAATGGCGTAGATGCCAGCCTTAAACATCTCATCGTCATAGTAGCGCACTATTGAGTTCGGCTAAGCCTTTACACCAACGAAACGGTGCCTACCCTAGTGAGGGAAACAAACAATTAAGTACAATAAAAATTTCCATTGAAAAGAAAAAAGAATAGTAAACTATTTTACCAAACACGTACAAGTTTCATTTCGATGGAATAGACATAATTATTTACCTTGAATTTTTTATTTTGGTAGAACAAAAGCTGTTTGTTTGACTGATTAAGAGTTTGTATTATGCTTGACACATTAGCCATAAAAACTTAAAAAAAAAACAACAAGTAAGGAAGGTACTGTCTTCGATTGTGCCGAGGACTTAATACCTTTCCTGAAATAATCCCGTATACCGAAGTTATCATGTTGATGGACGGACAGACGGGCATAGCTTAATTGAATTTGTTTTCGATTGTGACGATTTTGATATATGGAAGTCTATATCTATCTCGATTCCTTTATACCTGAACAACCAACGTTATCCAGTCAAAGTTATAATACCCTGCGTACATGTACAGTTGGGTATAAAATAAGATCGTTACTTTGTGTGAGGATACAAAGTTTCACGTTTCTTGGGTCTGCATGATATAGCTATGACCATGAATTACTTATCTGAATAATATATGACGTATTCATACGTATGTAAGTGTTTGATGAGTTATGCTATGAATGAACATATAACTAGGACTATACATTTAGCAAATCGATTCAGTATTGTTCTTAATTTTAATAACAGCTTATATAAGTTTAAGCTTGAATTGTTTTCTATTTTTAACTAGTCTGTAAGAAAGCATGTACGTTTAGACTGAATGAATTAAATAAATAAATATTATTTCTAATTGCTGTTTTTATGTACTGGTCCCTTTATCGCTCTTATTTGGAATCCAAATCTATATATAAAATTTTGGTTGTAAAGGTGGAGATTCGGGCTATTAGCGAGCTTTGAGTAATTTTGGTCGTAGTGCTTTTGTTTAGCTATATTTTATTAAAATAATTTGTTAAAAATAAACGATTGTGAACACACTAAGAAATCTATTTGTACTATGACATCATTGCGAATATTTGCACTGCATTACCGACAGTTGCTACCACACGCAAGATGGCAGCGCAAGCTCTGTAAGTTTTAATTGTTTGATAGAACAGCTGATTTCTGTTGATGTTTGATAAGAGACTTTTATATTGGTTGCGCAAGATGCGCACGCGTCCGGCTCGTAGTTACAATATTTCTAAACGTATAGTAAAATCTACACCGATCGTAGTAGAACTCAAAGGAAGTTCTGTATGTTGGATAACCCTCTAAAATATGCATACCTAACTTGTCAGAATAATGGAAAACGTCGACGGGATGAAAATACTTGAATATTAATTTCATCATGCAAATAAGTAAGCTTTTATTTTTTAGCTTTTTGACAGTATGCCTGAATACATTTATTTCCCAGTTGTTAATGAATGCATGAAGCATCGATGTTTGAAGCATGAATTCGAGCTATATGTATGTATGCCAGTAAAAATGCACGTTTATTTCTTTTTAACACGTGTAGTTTCCCAGGGAGGATGCATACGCTTTTACTCCCTTTGTACTACTTCAGTATGCATATAATTATTTTAATGCTGAATGCATACAAAAGCACTAGAGAAACATGTATACATCCATACGTATTTTTTATACGTACGAATGAACTATCCCTTCATTGATCGATAGAAGTTTATTCTACATATGCAATTACAATAACAATTACATTGATATGGTGAGAGATGGGGCAACTTGTTGCCATCAACTTCGTCTATATGGACCTTTAACAAACACACAATTCTCACCGGTTTGTTGGAACCGCACCATCCTGAAAATAGTCTTCACAACAGTTTAAGGACGGCAAAACATACAAACGGTTGGCAGTCGTCATTATTGCTTCAAGTTGGCCAGTCTCTGGTCAGTTATTCATATCTTGGAATTCTTTTCGAAAATAAGGACTCTTTCAAGTACATACATTCCGTTAATACAAATACATTTTCAAAGACAATAAAGAACAAGTAAGGAAGGCTAAGTTCGGGTGTAACCGAACATTACATACTCAGTTGAGAGCTATGGCGACAAAATAAGGAAAATGAACCTGGGGTAACCCTGGAATGTGGTTGTATGACATGTGTATCAAATGAAAGGTATTAAAGAGTATTTTAAGAGAGAGTAGGCCATAGTTCTATGTATGGACGCCATTTAGGGATATCGCCATAAAGGTGGACCAGGGCTGACTCTAGAATTTGTTTGTACGATATGGGTATCAAATGAAAGGTGCTACTGAGCATTTTAAGAGGGAGTGGGCCTTAGGTCTATCGGTGGACGCCTTTTCGAGATGTCCCTATTAAGGTGGACCAGGGGTGACTCTAGAATGTGTTTGTACGATATGGGTATCAAATGAAAGGTGGTAATGAGTATTTTAAAAGGGAATGGGCTTTAGTTCTATAGGTGAACGCCTTTTCGAGAAATCGCCATAAAGGTGGACCAGGGGTGACTCTAGAATATGTTTGTAAGATATGGGTATCAAATGAAAGCTGTTAATGAGTATTTTGAAAAGGAGTGATCCTTAGTTCCATAGGTGGACGCCGTTTCGAGATATCGCCATAAAGGTGGACCAGGGGTGTCTATAGAATGTGTTTGTACGATATGGAAATCAAATGAAAGGTGTTGCTGAGCATTTTAGAGTGGGCATTAGGTCTATAGGTGGACGCCTTTTCGAGATATCGCCATTAGGGTGGGCCAGGGGTGACTCTAGAATGTGTTTGTATGATATGGGTATCAAATGAAAGGTGGTAATGAGTATTTTAAAAGGGAATGGGCTTTAGTTCTATAGGTGAACGCCTTTTCGAGAAATCGCCATAAAGGTGGACCAGGGGTGACTCTAGAATATGTTTGTAAGATATGGGTATCAAATGAAAGCTGTTAATGAGTATTTTGAAAAGGAGTGATCCTTAGTTCCATAGGTGGACGCCGTTTCGAGATATCGCCATAAAGGTGGACCAGGGGTGTCTATAGAATGTGTTTGTACGATATGGAAATCAAATGAAAGGTGTTGCTGAGCATTTTAGAGTGGGCATTAGGTCTATAGGTGGACGCTTTTCGAGATATCGCCATAAAGGTGAACCAAGGGACACTCTAGAATGTTTGTACGATATGGGTATCAAACGAAGGGTGTTACTGAGCATTTTAAGAGGGAGTGGGCATGAGGTCTATAGGTGGACGCCTTTTCGAGATATCGTCATTAGGGTGGGCCAGGGGTGACTCTAGAATGTGTTTGTACGATATGGGCATCAAACGAAAGGTGTTGCTGAGCATTTTAAGAGGGAGTGGGCATTAGGTCTATAGGTGGACGCCCTTTCGAGATATCGCCGTTAGGGTGGGCCAGGGGTGACTCTAGAATGTTTGTACGATATGGGTATCAAACGAAAGGTGTTACTGAGCATTTTAAGAGGGAGTGGGCATTAGGTCTATAGGTGGACGCCTTTTCGAGATATCGCCATTAGGGTGGGCCAGGGGTGACTCTAGAATGTGTTTGTACGATATGGGTATCAAACGAAAGGTGGTAAGGAGTATTTTAAAAGGGAGTAATCCTTAGTTCTATAGGTGGACGCCTTTTCGAGATATCGCCATAAAGGTGGACCAAGGGTGACTCTAGAATGTTTGTACGATATGGGTATCAAACGAAAGGTGTTACTGAGCATTTTAAGAGGGAGTGGGCATTAGGTGTATAGGCCTTTTCGAGATATCGCCATTAGGGTGGGCCAGGGTGACTCTAGAATGTGTTTGTACGATATGGGTATCAAATGAAAGGTGGTAATGAGTATTTTAAAAGGGAGTAATCCTTAGTTCTATAGGTGGACGCCTTTTCGAGATATCGCCATAAAGGTGGACCAAGGGTGACTCTAGAATGTTTGTACGATATGGGTATCAAACGAAAGGTATTACTGAGCATTTTAAGAGGGAGTCGGAGTTAGGTCTATAGGTGGACGCCTTTTCGAGATATCGCCATTAGGGTGGGCCAGGTGTGACTCTAGAATGTTTGTACGATATGGGTATCAAACGAAAGGTGTTACTGAGCATTTTAAGAGGGAGTGGACATTAGGTCTATAGGTGGACGCCTTTTCGAGATATCGCCATTAGGGTGGGCCAGGGGTGACTCTAGAATGTGTTTGTACGATATGGGTATCAAACGAAAGGTGTTACTGAGCATTTTAAGAGGGAGTGGACATTAGGTCTATAGGTGGACGCCTTTTCGAGATATCGCCATTAGGGTGGGCCAGGGGTGACTCTAGAATGTTTGTACGATATGGGTATCAAACGAAAGGTGTTACTGAGCATTTTAAGAGGGAGTGGGCATTAGGTCTATAGGTGGACGCCTTTTCGAGATATCGCCATTAGGGTGGGACAGTGGTGACTCTAGTATGTGTTTGTACGATATGGATATCAAATTAAAGGTATTAATGAGGGTTTTAAAAGCGAGTGGCCCTTAGATGTATATGTGAAGGCGTTTTCGCGATATCGACCAAATTTTGACCAGGTGATCCAGAAATACATCTGTCGGGACTCTTAATTTATTTATATATGCAATACCACTAACAGTATTCCTGCCAAGAGTCCAAGGGCTGTTGATTTCGCCTTGTAGAACTTTTTCATTTCCTTCTACTTAATATGGTAGGTGTCACACCCATTTTACAAAGTTTTTTCCAAAGTTATATTTTGCGTCAATAAACCAATCCAGTTACCATGTTTCATCCCTTTTTTCGTATTTGGTATAGAATTATGGCATTTTTTCATTTTTCGTAATTTTCGATATCGATAAAGTGGGCGTGGTTATGGTCGGATTTCGGCCATTTTTTATACCAAGATAAAGTGAGTTCAGATAAGTACGTGGGCTAAGTTTAGTAAAGATATATCGGATTTTGCTCAAGTTATTGTGTTAACGGTCGAGCGGAAGGACAGACGGTGGACAGTTACCGTGATAGAATCTATGCTCCTACCGAATTTGAGAAGAATTGGTAAATTTTTGTTCGACTTATGGCAATAAAAGTATTCTAGACAAACTAAATGAAAATGGGCGGAGCCACGCCCATTTTGAAATTTTCTTTTATTTTTGTATCTTGTTGCATCATATCATTACTGGAGTTGAATTTTGTCTTAATTTACTTATATACAGTAAAGATATTAAATTTTTTGTTAAAATTTGAATTAAAAAAAATTTTTTTTAAAAAGTCGGCGTGTTCTTCATCCAATTTTGCTAATTTTTATTTAGCACATATACAGTAATAGTAGTAACGTTCCTGCCAAAGTTCATCATGATATCTTCAACGACTGCCAAATTACAGCTTGCAAAACTTTTAAATTACCTTCTTGTTAAAGAGGGCGGTGCCAAGCCCATTGTCCAAACTCTTACTAATTTTCTATTCTGCGTCATAACCTCAACCCATCTACCAAGTTTCGTCGCTTTATCTGTCTTTTGTAATGAATTATCGCACTTTTTCGGTTTTTCGAAATTTTCGATATCGAAAAAGTGGGCGTGGTTATAGTCCGATATCGTTCATTTTAAATAGCGATCTGAGATGAGCGCTCAGGAACCTACATACCAAATTTCATCAAGATACCTCAAAATTTACTCAAGTCATCGTGTTAACGGACGGACGGACGGACGGACGGACATGGCTCAATCAAATTTTTTTTCGATCCTGATTATTTTGATATATGGAAGTCTATATCTATCTCGATTCCTTTATATATGTACAACCAACCGTTATCCAATCAAACTTAATATACTCTGTGAGCTCTGCTCAACTGAGTATAAAAATCAAAGAGTCCTTATTTATATACGTGCAAACAAAATTCAGAAAAGTGTATTTTTAAGCTATTGCATAGATTTTATCGCGGGCTTGGCGACTAACTAAAAAAAACCGTAACGGATATTTGTCAAAAAAGGTTCGAAAAGGTTCAAAAAAGTTCGGTGTTAGCTACAGGCCAAATATATAAAATTGGATCTCTATCATAAAGTTAAAGTTAAAAGTAAGGAAGGCTAAGTTCGGGTGTAACCGAACATTACATACTCAGCTGAGAGCTGTGGAGACGAAGTAAGGGAAAATCACCAAGTAGGAAAATGAACCTAGGGTAACCCTGGAATGTGTTTGTATGACATGTATTTTAAGAGGAAGTGGGCCATAGTTCTATAGATGGACGCCATTTAGGGATATCGCCATAAAGGTGGACCGCTTGACTCTAGAATTTGTTTGTACGATATGGGTATCAAATGAAATGTGTTAATGATAATTTTAAAAGGGAGTGGGCCTAAGTTCTATAGGTGGACGCCTTTTCGAGATATCGCCATAAAGGTGGACCAGGGGTGACTCTAGAATTTATTTTGTAGGATATGGGTTACAAATGAAAGGTATTAATGAGTATTTTAAAAGGGCGTGGGCCTAAGTTCTATAGATGGACGCCGTTTCGAGATATCGCCATAAAAATGGACCAGGGGTGACTCTAGAATTTGTTTGTACGATATGAGTATCAAATGAAAGGTGTTAATGAGTATTTTAAGAGGGCGTGGGCCTTAGTTCTATATGTGGACGCCTTTTCGAGATATCGCGATAAAGGTGGAACAGGGGTGACTCTAGAATTTGTTTGTACTATATGGGTATCAAATGAAAGGTGTTAATGAGTATTTTGAAAGGGAGTGGGCCTTAGTTCTATAGGTGGACACCTTTTCGGAATATCGTTATAAAAGTGGACCAGGGTTGTATCTAGAATGCGTTTGTACAATATGGGTATCAAACGAAAGGTGTTAATAAGTGTTTTAAAAGGGAGTGGGCCTTAGTTCTATAGGTGGACGCCTTTTCGGAATATCGTTATAAAAGTGGACCAGGGATGACTCTAAAATGCGTTTGTACAATATGGGTATCAAATGAAAGGTGTTAATGAGTATTTTAAAAGGGCGTGGGCCTTAGTTCTATAGGTGGACGCCTTTTCGAGATATCGCCTTAAAGGTGGACTAGGGGTGAGTCTAGAATTTGTTTGTACGATATGGGTATCAAATTAAAGGTATTAATGAGGGTTTTAAAAGGGGGTGGTGGTTGTTGTATAGGTGGTCGCATTTTCGAGATATCGCCATAAAGGTGGGCCAGGGGTTACCCTAGAATTTGTTTGTACAATATGGGTATCAAAAGAAAGGTGTTAATGATTATTTTAAATAGAGTAATCCTTAGTTCCATAGGTGGACGCCGTTTCGAGATATCGCCATAAAGGTGGGCCAGGGGTGACTCTAGAATTCGTTTGTGCAATATGGGTATAAAACGAAAGGAGCTAATGAGTATTTTAAAAGGGAGTGAGCCTTAGTTCTATAGGTGGACGCCTTTTCGAGGTATCGCAATAAAGGTGGACCAGGGGTGACTCTAGACTTTGTTTGTACGATATGGGTATCAAATAAAAGGTGTTAATGAGTATTTTTAAAAGGGAGTGGGCCTTCGTTCTATAGGTGGACACCTTTTCGAGATATCGCCATAAAGGTGGACCAGTGGTGACTTTAGAATATGTTTGTACGATATGGGTATCAAATGAAAGGTGTTATTGAGTATTTTAAAAGGGCGTGGGGCTTAGTTCTAAAGTTGGCTCCCTTTCGAGATATCGCCATAAAGGGGAACCAGGGGTGACTCTAGAATGAGTTTGTACGATATGCGTATCAAATTAAAGTTATTAATGAGAGTTTTAAAAGGGAGTGGTGGTAGTTGTATATGTGAAGGCGTTTTCCAGATATCGACCAAAATGTGGACCAGGGTGACCCAGAACATCAACTGTTGGATACCGCTAATTTATTTATATATGTAATACCTGCCAAGATTTTAAGGGTTTTTTATTTCGCCCTGCAGAACTTTTTCATTTTCTTCTACTTAATATGGTAGGTGTAACAACCATTTTATAAAGTTTTTCTAAAGTTATATTTCGCGTCAATAAAACAATCCAATTACTTTACCTTGTTTCATTCCTTTTTTCGTATTTGGTATAGAATTATGGCATTTTTTTTTTCATTTTTCGTAATTTTCGATATCGAAAAAGTGGGTGTGGTCATAGTCGGATATCGTTCATTTTTTATACCAAGATAAAGTGAGTTCAAGTAAGCACGTGAACTAAGTTCATTAAAGATATGTCGATTTTTGCTCAAGTTATCGTGTTAACGGCCATGCGGAAGGACAGACTGACGACTGTGTATAAAAACTGGGCGTGGCATCAACCGATTTCGCCCATTTTCACAGAAAACAGTTAACGTCATAAAATCTATGCGCCTACCAAATTTGAAAAGGATTGGTTAATTTTTGTTCGACTTATGGCGTTAAAAGTATCCTAGACAAATTAAACGAAAAAGGGCGGAGCCACGCCCATTTTGAAATTTTCTTTTATATTTGTATTTTGTTGCACCATGTCATTACTAGAGTTGAATGTTGACATAATTTACTTATATTCTGTAAAGATATTAAATTTTTTGTTAAAATTTTACTTAAAAAAAAAATTTTTTTTTAAAAGTGGGCGTGGTCCTTCTCCGATTTTGCTAATTTTTATTAAGCGTACATATAGTAATAGGGGTAACATTCCTGCCAAATTTCATCATGATATCTTCAACGACTGCAAAATTACAGCTTGCAAAAGTTTTAAATTACCTTCGTTTAAAAGTGGGCGGTGCCACGCCCATTGTCCAAAATTTTACTAGTTTTCTATCTTGCGTCATAAGTTCAACTCATCTACTAAGTTTCGTCGCTTTATCTTTCTTTTGTAATGAATTATCGCACTTTTTCGGTTCTTCCAAATTTTCGATATCGAAAAAGTGGGCGTGGTTATACTCCGATATCGTTCATTTTAAATAGCGATCTGAGATGAGTGCTCAGGAACCTACATACCAAATTTCATCAAGATACCTCAAAATTTACTCAAGTTATCGTGTTAACGGACGGACGGACGGACGGACATGGCTCAATCAAATTTTTTTTCGATCCTGATTATTTTGATATCTATCTCGATTCCTTTATATATGTACAACCAACCGTTTTCAAATCAAAATGGATTTCGACTAAAACAAGTCCCAAAAACCAAAAAAAAAGAATTTTTTTTTTTAAAAGCTGTTAATGCCAACATTTTTATCGCATAATTTTAAGTGGGAGAGGAACTATGAGACAAATTCGTTTTCATCGGCAACACTTTTGCACGTTTCTGAAGAAACCCTGAAAAAAAAATGGCGAAAAATTAAATTTTTTTACCAAAACACTCCTCAAAACCCAAAAAATATTTTTTTTTTTTTTCAAAAAACTGTTATCGCCAAAGTTTTTAGCGGACAATTCTGAATCGCACAGGGTATACATGAAAATTTTTAAATCAAATGAAATTTTTTTAAGGAGGTCATGAAAAAAACCTTAAAAATCAAAGAAAAAAGTCAAGAAACTCAAATTTTGCAGGCTGGAAAATTATTTTTTTGGGTATGCTTAGTGGAACTTTTTTTTCTGAGCCCTAAACCTATCGAAAAATCGATGGCGCGATATGGGTCAACTTTCGTCCATGCAAATCAACCCAGCTTAACATACTCGCAATCGGTACTCCCTCACTATTTACCAATGAGCTGTTTTTTACTACTGGTTTGTTTGGTACTAATCACACTGTTCATGATGCAATAAAATCAGACAGGTGAAGTTATTGCAAAAAATTTGACGGACCTCATTATCCGGTCATGAGCCTTAAAGTAGGAGGGAGGAAACATTTTTGATACAATTTTGCTACATTTTTCTACCTTAGTAATGCAATGTGCGGAAAACAATCAAAAGGAAGCGGCAGAAAAATAGAGGAAATTGGAATGAAATGCGAAAAGTAATGGCAACAAGATGAAAAGGGAGAGTGAGAGTAAAAGAAAAAGAAAAGATTACCATTGTTACTATATAGTTAAGCAGCTCAAATTGAGGTTATGTTGCGAATAGAGTGGAAGCCAGTAAAAGAAGTCAGTCGAATGGAGCGGAATGAAGACTAGCAGGAGGAGTAGAATTGCATTGCATCCATGTACATACATTCAATCTTTGTATCAAAAGTAAAGCAGTCCTTGTACTTTTCGTCCAGATATCAACGAAATGTTGAAAAATTTCACTTTAAACGGTTGTATGGGATATATATTAGATATAGGTATGACCGATCTTGGCAATTCTTTCAGACAACAATGGATACCATAACACCTTTGAAATTTCTAGCTTCTATGTGTTAAAGTGGTGTAGAAACGACGAAAAACCCTCATATCCGAAAAATCGGTTGCATGGGAGGCCTATGGTAAAGTGGTGCATTGCGTCGAACAGACAGACAGACGGACATGGCTAAATCAACTCAGCACATCATTATTTCAGTGTAATTATTGGTGTGCCTACCTCATCTCCTTCAAGGATATTCAACCGAGAATCGGACCAAACTTAATATACCATTTAATTTTCGTGAAAGGTATAAATATTGCTAGCTATATCACATTGTATGTGGCCTTGCTAACGGTAAAACATACGTGTTAGATTTTAATTGTTTCGAAAGTCTTTTATATATTTTACTAAGACATTTACTTAATAAGTAGGTATTATACATATTTGAGTGAAATTAAACACATACAAAAATTATGTATATACTCAACTTTAATCGTATAGCTTATTTACAGGGCTGTTCAAAGATTTGTATATTGAAGCGCAAATCATAATACATATACAAAATTATATGTACACTGAAACTTTTTTAAATTGAAAAAAATTAATAAAAAATACTTAAATGTTTAAAGACGTTTGATGGTCCCCTTAATGAATTTTGAATTAAAGTTTTTCTCAGTGCTACAATATTTTTGAAAAATTTTTTGTTGTCAATCGGTTAGTGTAAATTTGGATATCATACAGAAGTGCCTTGGATTCATATGGAAGTGCTTTTTCTTTACACTTTCATATGAAATTCTGTTATTCATATCCTGGAGTACATACATTTCGTTAACACAAATAAAGTTTTCAAGACAATAAAGAAAAATAAAAGAGTCCTTAATTAGAGTGCAAACAAAATTCAGAAAAGCGCTAATACAGCACGCATAATTTTTGTATGAATAAATATGTTTTCAATTTAGAAATTATGAATCTTACATACTTTTTCATGCATTCAGCACACATACATCCTGCATGCACACAATTTATTTCAACTGGGTTAGTTCATAAAAAATTGTTACAGTAAGTGCATGTCATTTTTATAACGTTGTTAAATTGTGTACAAAATTGTAACAAAATTAGCATATCATTAAATTAGCCAATTCGTAAAGTTCAAAAGCCTCAAAGCATTAAGTACTAACTGCCTAGCTCTGGGTCGAAATAACATTATAATACAATCAAGACTTAAATAATTATAGTTTGTCTGAAATTGGGAAGTGAATTTGATTACCTCGAGAGGAGGTGCTTTTTTGGGTCGCACCCTTCCTTATCTGAAAATACCAATTTTTTACGTATGTTACATCATTACGTATTTGCCATTCTGAGCTTCGGATTAAACTCACTACTGACTTCTATTTTCAAAATATTATATTATTAGTTTAAAATAAATTACTTAACCTTCGAAGATAAAGGAGTTAAAATGTCCCACCCGACACTATACCCTAGTAGTAAATTGAGAGGTTTCCAATTAAGTACAAGAGTTTTTCAAAAAGTTCTTCAACCGATGAATGGTTAAAAATTTAGGTTCAGATTTCTAACCGTGTACTTGCACCCGAAAAGTTCATCAAGCTGTTAATATTGTATATAAATAGCGCCCACAAAACTTTTCTTGCTTTAGTTTATACTTAACAACCGACGAAAATATTAAAAAACTAGAATGAAGTTCGCACTGTTTATCTTACTCAGCTGTCTTTCGCAACTTAGAGTTATTGAAGGCGATTGGGATACTCATCTAGTCGAAATAGTCGTCAAAAAAGAATTGCGTCGTGTTGGATCATTAATCGCTATGGATTTAGTGATCACATCTGCGGATTTCTTGAAAGGTTGTGGAGAAAATGACATCGACGTTAGAGCTCAAATTCATCTGGGAGGGCCACCAAGCCGCAAGGCTTGTAAAATTCATCTACGTGCTGATTTACATATTGCTGCAATTAAATTGGTTTCAGGCTTTCAAAAGTTTTACCGGATAGCGGCAATACCACTTTGCACAAAAGAACTTTCAGTTGGCACAACAATGAAAGTTAGTGGATTTAGTCTAGGCGGTAGACCTCCTCTCGCAACAGCTGTCGTAACTATAATAGAAAAAACCGAATGTAGGTACATGCAAGAAGCTTCCTTGCCACAACATATGGTTTGTGGTTTAGTTGATTGTGGTTACATTAGTAGCGTTTCTGGAGCACCGGGCGTTGATGATGGAGCACTTCGTGCGGTGGGAGCATTTGATGATGAGGTCAACGAAACTCCGCAAATATTTGTAAATGCATGTGATGAGAACGTTTTAAAATTTTTTCAAGAAATGATGGCTGTAAAAGAATCAAACTCCGGGAGTTGTTCACACTGAGATGGAGCGTTTTTGAATATAATACTGTAGGGAGGTTACATGTGAAAGTGTACCATGGTGCGAAAAAATTTAACTTATAAAACTGGGGATAGATAAATATATTAAATTTAACCATTAAATGATTTACAATACCTTTAAATATAAGATAAAGTGATGATTTAACTACATCAATTAGGTTGAAATAGTTTGTTTTAAATGTTTGCTTGACATATGATTTGTGATTTGCCACTCCCGTGATTAATAAAAAAAATAATAATAATAACTACCTTAACTCATTTGTATTAAATAAGAAATCGCACGATAGGGGGTCACTCTGTCTGAAACCTCATTTTTCCCAATTCTGACTGCGCTGATGGTGTTGCTCAAGCTCCCTTTCTTGCTGTCGAAGGTAAGTAGTTTCACAAATGATGAACCATCGCTCTCAGTGGTCAGTTGAAGTAATCATATTCAGAAAGCCAACTGCTTCAGGCTCAATAACAAAACACACATATTCTCATAAACGTGTCACTGAGTAAATCGCAAAACAAACAAATATAACTAAAGCACCGGATATTCAGTAAAGGTGTTGTCTAATTGACCTAGCAGCATACAAGCAGCTTCTTTTCGCACTGTCAAAGGCTGCTTCGAAGTCGACGAAAATATGGTGAGTATCCATTCTCAAATCGTGAACCTTCTCCTGGATCTGACGCATCGCGAAGATCTGTTCGATGGTAGATTTACTAGAACAGAATTCGCACTGATAGGCTCCAATGCGTTTGTTGACTATGGGTTTCCGTCTTTCGCACAGTGTGCTAGATAGAATCTTAAACATGGTCGCCGTGGTGTGATGGTGCTCCGTCTACCACACCCAGGGCAAAGCAACATCAAATTTTAGAAACAAGTTTTTTTTCACTTAGAAGAAAATTTTTCTGAGAGGGTTCGCCCTTCTGCAACGGTTTGGTAAGCAGTCCGAGTATATTTCTGCCATGAAAAGCTCTCAGTGGAAACTCATCTGCAGATGCCGTTCGTAGTTGGCATAAAAGAAGTAGCTCCCGTCCCACTAATTTGTAGGGAAAGTTAAAAGGAGCGCAACGCAAATTGGAAGGGAAGCTCGACCACAAATCTCTTCGGAGTTTATCACGCCTTATATTAATTAATTATATTTATTTTATTCCGCGGTGATTGGCGCGGTTTGTGGGATCACCTTTCTTGTGGATTGGGTAGAAAGACTGATGAAGGCATGCCCTTTGCCAAATCTTCGCCTCCGTTTTTGAACAGCACTCATCTCACTTCGTCGTAGTCAGGTGCTGGAACGTGATTTCAATTATCGCAATTGGGGTATCGGGTTCGTCTTCTCCCTCGCTAGCAACGAGGAGAAGTGTTCCCTCCACAACTTAAGCACACTCTGTACGTCAGTTACCAGGTCGCCATTATCTTTCCCTCTGGAATCTGTCCGGTCTTGAACCTTCCGTTATACACCACCGGATTTTTTGATGGAACTTTTGAGTATTATTTTGCAGCCAGCATCTGATGCTGTCGTACCTCACGCTCTTCCCTTCTAAGTAGGAATATCTCTTCCTTCTTCGTCTCACGATGACGCTCCATACCATGTGTGCCGCGCCAGTGTGCTCCGTTGCCCTATATGCAGCGTTTTTCTTTTTCGAGACAGCTCGACATCGGCAGGATCGGCAGGTGTGAGAGCAGAGTGGAGTAATCATCAGTTGTATGTTTCCTGAGCTGCTTTTCGATGGCAAACTTTAATTGTGTCACTGCGCGCACCTTCTTTGCTGCACAGAGGCGCGTACGTATCCGAGTTGATATTTTGACTTTGTACTGTGCGCAAATCCAGGACACTGGAACAATATTTGTATGATTTTAACATCATGGCGGTAGCAATCATTGTATGTGTTTTCTAGTTTTTCATAGAAGGAGTTCTTGCCCTTTTTGTCCACATCGTCTATAGGGGCGTAACCAGATAATGTAATGAAATGTTGAAAAACCTCGCCTTAATCGGTTGTATATATGTATTATATATATATGACCAATCTTGACCATATTTTTAGACTAAAACGCATATCATAACACCCTGGGAAATTTCTAGCTTCTAGCTGTTCGAGCAAACAGACAAACGGACATGAAGAAATCACCTCAGCACCTCATTTTTTCAGTATATTTATTGGTGTGCCTACCTCATCTCCTTCAAGGTCTGTCAACCTACGAATATCGGACCAAACTTAACTTAACTTTCATTTTTATGAAAGGTATAAAGACTCCTAGCTATATCACATTGTACGTGGCCTTGCTAACTGAAAAACATACGTTTTAGGTTTTAATTGTTTTGAAAGCCTTCTACATTTTACTAAAACATTTACTTAATAAGTAGGTACTATACTTGTTTGAGTGAAATTAAAAACATACAAAAACAAGTAAGGAAGGTTAAGTTCGGGTGTAACCGAACATTACATACTCAGTTGAGAGCTATGGTGACAACATAAGGGAAAATAACCATGTAGGAAAATGAACCGAGGGAAACCCTGGAATGTGTTTGTATGACATGTGTATCAAATGAAAGGCATTAAAGAGTATTTTATGAGGGGAGTGGGCCATAGTTCGACTTTTCTACATAATACGTTTAAAAAAAATGTCTCCACATTTCCTCTTACAATAAAACTTGATAAGTGAATTATCATTGATTCAAAACTATCGTTTTGAAAAGTTATAGCTCATTATTCTATTCTACGACACTTTTAAACTTGTTTTATATCTAAGTTGCCGTGGTCTTTAACAAATCACCTTTATTAGAAATATTTTCTGCTATAAGGAAAATATGTGTACACAATTTCATTACGATATGTTAATCTTTCTTCGAGTTATGGCTCCCGAAACATAGAAAATAGTTTAGTCGTAAAAGGGGCGGTGCCACACCCACTTTCAAAAATTTTAGTGTTTTCCAGTTTAATGTTAAAATTCAATTTAGAAAGTAAAATTCTATTGATACAAAGCTGTTTATTTTCGTCTACGACCCATTTAAAAATCTTTTATATAAAAGGGGGTGTGGTCATTAACCGATTTCGTAAATTTTTCTTCAAAGCATTCCTCATAATAAAGGCAAACTCTCCGCCGAATTTTGTTACGATAGGTTTAACGATTTTTGATTTATGATTAATAATATTTGTAAAATTAATTTTATCACAAGTGGGCGGTGCCACGCCAATTTTAAAAAATGTTTCCAAATTTTAATCAAGAATCTCAATATCAGTCCACACTCTGTGTGCAAAGCACGTTGAGTATAAGAACAGCCGCTTTCGATGTCAGCTTAACACTTACTTTGCATCACCCAATTCACCAAGTTATTAAAACAAAATACTAAAAGAAAAGATATATAATAAACTAGAAGACCCGGTAGACGTTGTCCTGCCCTAAATTTGGCCTATCTGGATACATTTTAAAAAGCTTTTTCCGTCTAACTCTGCCCTCCGCCCCTCTTCACTTTTTCCTAATCCTTTTATTCACTCCTCCCTCCGTCTTTTTCGCTTAATCTATCTCCATTTTCGTCTCATTCTATTCCTTTCTCAATCTCCTTCTCTCTTTTCTCTTCTCTCAATTTCTTCTCATTCTTCCGCATCCCTTATTGCCTGTCCCAGAGGGTGGTATGTATTTTATTCCAGTCCCAGTCCCAGTCCCACTCCGAGTCTCAGTCCCAGTCCCACTACTAGTCTCTGTCCCAGTCCTAGTCCTAATCCCAGTCCCAGTCCGTCTCTGGATAATATATTACTCTGTACTAAAGCACTCATCAACAGCTTTCATTCGATATCCATATTGTATAAGCACTGTCTAGGCATTCGCTGGCCCACGTTTTGACCTATATCTCGAGACCATAGTCACCCAGGGGTATGAAAATTACCCTCTACACAACTAAAGACTCTCCTGAATTTAAAAAAAATATCATTGTACCTCTAAATCGCGGGCCCCCCTCAGATACCCCCCCCCCCCCCATTCTCTCGGCGGGCCTGGTGATGTGCTATATTTTCATTCGCTATAATATTTTTTATTGATAAGCAGGTTGTTTAATTAACCCTTAAATACATAGCGTACCATATAAGGTACGCCCTTTTACTTCTTCATATCTCCTTCAAATTAACATGTACTGAATTTTTATTTAGTCTAGATTGGAATTAAAAAATCTAGCTTTTCTGTAAATATTATAACAGCCTTCAGAAATTTATAGTTAGTTGTCGGTGAGCAGATGTGGCAAAGGGACGTGAATTTTGCAATAAAATCAAAGTGGGAATTTTATACCTCAATAAAATATATATTGTGTTATGTAGTGTTAAAAAATATACCAGGTAAGTACATTAGTGTCTATTTTAGCAAATTAAAATGAAATGTAATCAAATGAAACGGTATTTATAGTTTATTGGCTTTTTTGCGTATGTACCATATATGGTACTTCATGCATATAAGCCAAATAAAAAATTGCACTTTGTACGTCCTTTTATTTCAGTCATGAATGAATATATAATTGGAGGAAAGAGGTATAATGCAGATAAAGTGGCAAATATGCTATGTGATGGTTTCGAAGATCAGGTACGATCAGATATACCCAAAAACGGAAATGTGTATTTTGATGAATATGAGCCCGAAGATGCATTCGATGATCTAATGGATGAAACACCAGGACCAAAGCGAATTAGAAATCAAGCCGTAAACGACTATTAATTGTTGGAAGAAGATTCGATTAGTGATTCATTAAAAAAAATGAACAATGAAGATGTGAACGTCATTTTATGAACCAATATCTCCCCAACAAACCCAAGAAATGGGGGTTCAAGCTCTTTGCCCTTTGTGACGTATCTGGTTTTATATACAAGTTTGAAATTTACACTGGCGAAACTCATTGTTTACTATCTGGAGAACCTGATTTGAAGGCCTCGGCTAATATTGTTGTGCGCATGACTCGTGGGGTTCCACGTTTCCAAATTTATATTATTTACATGGATAATTATTACACCTCTATACCGTTATTGATTTATTTACGAACCCAAGGTATACACAGTATTGGGACCATCAACCGAAATAGGATCAAAAATTACAAACTTCCAGAGAAAAAGAATATGATGAAAATGAATCGAGGAGTATCAGCAGAGTTCTTAAACACAATACATTTTATACCAATAATATCTATATCAGGGAAGGATAATCAGGTAGTTAACCTTGTTTCCACTCTCGTTGGGATGAAACTGGTGTTAAGTCCACATACTGATAATGTTGTAGATCAAACTATAATAGTTGTAGGATAATAAAGAGAAGAGAGTGATTAATATCTCTTGTCCCCAAATAATTAAAGGGTACAATAGGCATATGGGAGGTGTGAATCTTATGGATTCCCACCTTGGTCGCTTAAAAATTGTGTTGAAAGCCGACATTGGTATCTTAGAATATTTTATCACCTATTGGGTATATGCTCAAAAGGCGTTCCATCTGGAAATATCTTCCATGCTGACGAATATGGGAACAAACCAAAACCGGTCTGGTGTATACACAACAGCCTCTCGTACGCAAGATGAACGTGGACTCCCAAAAATTTTACGTTGCGACGGCATCCATGATTATACCGTAGTTGAAGGTCGTGCCAAATGCACAAACGAAACGTGTACTATTGGTGATAAGAATGTGAACAATAGATCTATATTCAAATGTGAAAAGTGTAACGTACATCTTCGGCTGAATGATAAACGTAATTGTTTTCTTGCTTATCATAAAAAATAAAAAATAAAATAATTATACGAAGTATATTTATAGGTATTTTCACTAATTGACTTTATTTATGTAAATATGTACACGTATTTCCTTTGATTTGAAAACACTGAAATATAATTTGCCTATAAAAAATATTCACCATTTTTCACTCACAATGCATAGCGTACCATATAAGGTACAAATAAAACAAGCACATTTTCCGCTTTTTCCGGAAAACGACTCATTTATTTTTAAAATGGTGATCAATTTCATGTTCAGCGGGTTGTTTTACATAGGTGATACTGGGTCTCCATATTTGGTGCTGACCTCATGCATTTAAGGGTTAACACCAATCAATTACACGGAAGTATATCCGCACCACCTGAAAATATGAGTGCCACTGCGTATACGTAACATTTTATTATTACGTATAAACAAATAAAAAAATTTGCAATAAAATAATATTGCGACTATAAACTAAGATATAACCTATCCTATATTTCAAGTTAGATCAAACTACACACGGGCTGAAAAACAAATTCAAAATCGGTTCAGCAGTTTAGGGGTCCATCGCGGCCAAAAATGTTGTGACACGTGTTTTTTATGTATTAAGATTTATATGCTCATTTTTTATATTTAAAAAAAAATTAATAATGAATAATGAATTCAAATAAAATGACCCAAGTTGGTAAGAAAAGAAATTTACCCAAAAAAGGTGGCGATTTTTTTTTTTTATTTTATATTGCGATTGGCTGAAAGAATCAGCGATATCAGTGATGCAAAATCCTTTATTAGGTTCCAGTATTTTAAACACTCCTTTCGAATGATTCTCACCTCATACTTAAGTTGAAGATATATGTACGTATGAGAAGGGTTTGAAAATCACTTGGGCTTACATTCAAACATCTGTTGTTTATTTGCGAAACTATAAAATAGCGTCCGCCGCCGTGGTGTGATGGTAGCATGCTCCGCTTACCACACCGAGGACTCTGGGTTCACGCCTCGGTCAAAGTAATATCAAAATTTTAGAAACAAGGTTTTTAAATTAGAAGAACATTTTTTTAAACGGGGTCGCCTCTTGGCTGTGTTTGGCATGCACTCCGAGTGTATTTCTGCGATGAAAAGCTCTCAGTGAAAACTCATCTGCCTTGCAGATGCCGTTTGGAGTCGGCATAAAACGAGTAGGTCCCGTCCAGCCAATTTGTACGAAAAAATTAAAAAAGGAGTACGACGCAAATTTGAAGAGCAGCTTGGCCTAAAATATATCTTCGGTGGTTATCGCGTCTTACATTTATTTACTTATTTATAAAATAGCGTCTGAAATGTTAATTTTGATTTACACACTTCATCCTTCAACACCCAAGTCTCCCGGTTTGACATTTCCTAAAGTTGGCGGCCCTATCCAAAACTAGTACCTTGGAGTGAATCACATTAACTATAGCCTATCAACCAAGTTAAAATAAGCAAAAGCTTTCCGAAGAATGACCATCCTAACGTAGTGGACAGTCGAACTAGTATGAAAACTGGAGGTACGCGGTCATCCATAATGAGCTTTTATATCATAAGGCCGGAAAACAGCAGTTAACATCTTTCAACTTAAAATCGGTCGACTTTCATTCTAAAATATCGTTTTGATTTAACGAAGACTATTGAAATCAATGTTGTGAACACAAACGTCTGCAAACTTTGGTCTACATTTTAAAAATTTTATCCAGGGTCCTTGTAAAATTCTAATTATGTATATGCGCCGAGGATACACCTTACGCATTCACTTGCTTTATATTGCGCGCTGTTTAAGTTTGGCAGCAAATAGACTGCCCCGAGTTGTAGCAGAGGAGATAGTGAGATAAGGGTCGTACTGGGTCAAAAACTGGAGAAACGTTTATGAAATTGTCGACATGGTGCCTCTGTCTGACTTTTCTTCCGCATCGCGTAATATGAGCATATCAATTTTTCTAGAGAAATTGATTCAAACGAGTTTGCAGACTATGCCTATAGTTCTTTTCAGTCGTCATATGATTTTTACTCCGACTTGCTCCCTACGTACTCTACCTATTTTAACGATGAGTATTTTGCGTACGCTTGCTAAATCTTAATGCTCGATGTTTCAAAAATGTTTTTTCCAAAAACTGTTTTATGTGCAATTTATGTGTCGCTGAAGACACCTATCACTTCATTGGGATTTGTCCTATATATAAAGACATACGGTTTAATTGGTTTGGTGAGAAAGTTTTAGATCTGCAGAAGGTGGTTAATATCCTTAAGGGTTATGTTATGTTAATAATAATGAGCTTAAAGGCCGTGGTTAAATAAAACACAACGTTTAAAATTTCATTGGTTTTTTTTTAATTTGTCAATATTTCGGCTTCAGTCTGAAGCCATCTTCAGGACTGTAAGTAAACACAAATGTATAAAAACGGGACATTCATTTCAGATACATGGTCATTAAAATTTACGTTATGCAACTAGGTATACATATAAGGGTTATAACTATAATTCAGTCTTTGTTTATATAAAAGTATATACTTATTGTCAACGAATTTTCCTAAATGAGGTGTTTAGCTATAAGTGATATTAAGACACACAGCATTTATTGTTATTGTCTGGAATCTTTATTTATTTTTATATATTTATAGTTTTAATGCATTTTGCTTTACTTTTTTATCACTAGTTGAAAGAAAATAATAAATCACTACTACTACTACTACTACTTATTATTTCGAGGGCGGCAAACTTGGCCGAATAGTCACTCCCTAACGTTTGAAGGTGTTTCTATGGTGTATCTCGGCATCATAGCGCGACAAAAACATCTGTTAGA
This sequence comes from Eurosta solidaginis, assembly GCF_040869045.1. Classification (NCBI taxonomy): domain Eukaryota; kingdom Metazoa; phylum Arthropoda; class Insecta; order Diptera; family Tephritidae; genus Eurosta; species Eurosta solidaginis. The sequence continues at coordinate 24,654,618 of NC_090321.1, read as the reverse complement.
AAGTCTTCGAAGCTACACCTAGAGCTTCTAAAATTAAAGTTTGAAAAATTGTGAAAATAATTCGAAATAATTATGTAAAAGTGCAGATTATAAATATGTAATCTATTTATACTTATTTAATATTTATTCCGGCCTTTTACAATATCAAAAATTAAATTGGAACAAGTAAGGAAGGCTAAGTTCGGGTGTAACCGAACATAACATACTCAGTTGAGAGCTATGGAGACAAAATAAGGAAAATCAATCTGGGGTAACCCTGGAATGTGGTTGTATAACATGTGTATCAAATGAAAGGTATTAAAGAGTATTTTAAGAGAGAGTAGGCCATAGTTCTATGGATGAACGCCATTTAGGGATATCGCCATAAAGGTGGACCAGGGCTGACTCTAGAATTTGTTTGTACGATATGGGTATCAAATGAAAGGTGTTACTGAGCATTTTAAGAGGGAGTGGGCCTTAGGTCTATCGGTGGACGCCTTTTCGAGATGTCCCCATTAAGGTGGACCAGGGGTGATTCTATAATGTGTTTGTACGATATGGGTATCAAATGAAAGATGGTAATGAGTATTTTAAAAGGGAATGGGCTTTAGTTCTATAGGTGAACGCCTTTTCGAGAAATCGCCATAAAGGTGGACCAGGGGTGACTCTAGAATATGTTTGTACGATATTGGTATCAAATGAAAGCTGTTAATGAGTATTTTGAAAAAGAGTGATCCTTAGTTCCATAGGTGGACGCCGTTTCGAGATATCGCCATAAAAGTGGACCAGGGGTGTCTCTAGAATGTGTTTGTACGATATGGGAATCAAATGAAAGGTGTTACTGAGCATTTTAAGAGGGAGTGGGCATTAGGTCTATAGGTGGACGCCTTTTCGAGATATCGCCATTAGGGTGGGCCAGGGGTGACTCTAGAATGTTTGTACGGTATGGGTATCAAACGAAAGGTGTTACTGAGCATTTTAAGAGGGAGTGGGCATGAGGTCTATAGGTGGACGCCTTTTCGAGATATCGTCATTAGGGTGCGCCAGGGGTGACTCTAGAATGTGTTTGTACGATATGTGCATCAAACGAAAGGTGTTACTGAGCATTTTAAGAGGGAGTGGGCATTAGGTTTATAGGTGGACGCCCTTTCGAGATATCGCCATTAGGGTGGGCCAGGGGTGACTCTAGAATGTTTGTACGATATGCGTATCAAACGAAAAGTGTTACTGAGCATTTTAAGAGGGAGTGGGCATTAGGTCTATAGGTGGACGCCTTTTCGAGATATCGCCATAAAGGTGGACCAAGGGTGACTCTAGAATGTTTGTACGGTATGGGTATCAAACGAAAGGTGTTACTGAGCGTTTTAAGAGGGAGTGGGCATTAGGTCTATAGGTGGACGCCTTTTCGAGATATCGCCATTAGGGTGGGCCAGGGTGACTCTGGAATGTGTTTGTACGATATGGGTATCAAATGAAAGGTGGTAATTAGTATTTTAAAAGGGAGTAATCCTTAGTTCTATAGGTGGACGCCTTTTCGAGATATCGCCATAAAGGTGGACCAAGGGTGACTCTAGAATGTTTGTACGGTATGGGTATCAAACGAAAGGTGTTACTGAGCGTTTTAAGAGGGAGTGGGCATTAGGTCTATAGGTGGACGCCTTTTCGAGATATCGCCATTAGGGTGGGCCAGGGTGACTCTAGAATGTGTTTGTACGATATGGGTATCAAATGAAAGGTGGTAATGAGTATTTTAAAAGGGAGTAATCCTTAGTTCTATAGGTGGACGCCTTTTCGAGATATCGCCATTAGGGTGGGCCAGGTGTGACTCTAGAATGTTTGTACGATATGGGTATCAAACGAAAGGTGTTACTGAGCATTTTAAGAGGGAGTGGGCATTAGGTCTATAGGTGGACGCCTTTTCGAGATATCCCCATTAGGGTGGGACAGGGGTGACTCTAGAATGTTTGTACGATATGGGTATCAAACGAAAGGTGTTACTGAGCATTTTAAGAGGGAGTGGACATTAGGTCTATAGGTGGACGCCTTTTCGAGATATCGCCATTAGGGTGGGCCAGGGGTGACTCTAGAATGTTTGTACGATATGGGTATCAAACGAAAGGTGTTACTGAGCATTTTAAGAGGGAGTGGACATTAGGTCTATAGGTGGACGCCTTTTCGAGATATGGCCATTAGGGTGGGCCAGGGTGACTCTACAATGTGTTTGTCCGATATGGGTATCAAATGAAAGGTGGTAATGAGTATTTTAAAAGGGAGTAATCCTTAGTTCTATAGGTGGACGCCTTTTCGAAATATCGCCATTAGGGTGGGCCAGGTGTGACTCTAGAATGTTTGTACGATATGGGTATCAAACGAAAGGTGTTACTGAGCATTTTAAGAGGGAGTGGGCATTAGGTCTATAGGTGGACGCCTTTTCGAGATATCGCCATTAGGATGGGCCAGGGGTGACTCTAGAATGTTTGTACGATATGGGTATCAAACGAAAGGTGTTACTGAGCATTTTAAGAGGGAGTGGACACTAGGTCTATAGGTGGACGCCTTTTCGAGATATCGCCATTAGGGTGGGCCAGGGGTGACTCTAGAATGTTTGTACGATATGGGTATCAAACGAAAGGTGTTACTGAGCATTTTAAGAGGGAGTGGGCATTAGGTCTATAGGTGGACGCCTTTTCGAGATATCGCCATTAGGGTGGGACAGGGGTGACTCTGGTATGTTTTTGCACGATATGGATATCAAATTAAAGGTATTAATGAGGGTTTTAAAAGCGAGTGGCCCTTAGATGTCTATGTGAAGGCGTTCTCGCGATATCGACCAAAATGTGGACCAGCTGATCCAGAAAATCATCTGTCGGGTACTGCTAATTTATTTATATATGCAATACCACGAACAGTATTCCTGCCAAGATTCCAAGGGCTGTTGATTTCGCCTTGTAGAACTTTTTCATTTTCTTCTACTTAATATGGTAGGTGTCACACCCATTTTACAAAGTTTTTTCCAAAGTTATATTTTGCGTCAATAAACCAATCCAGTTACCATGTTTCATCCCTTTTTTCGTATTTGGTATAGAAGTATGGCATTTTTTTCATTTTTCGTAATTTTCGATATCGATAAAGTGGGCGTGGTTATGGTCAGATTTCGCCTATTTTTTATACCAAGAAAAAGTGAGTTCAGGTAAGTACGTGGGCTAAGTTTAGTAAAGATATATCGGAGTTTGCTCAAGTTATTGTGTTAACGGCCGAGCGGAAGGACAGACGGTGGACTGTGTATAAAAACTGGGCGTGGCTTCCACCGATTTCGCCCATTTTCACAGAGAACAGTTATCGTCATAGAATCTATGCTCCTACCAAATTTGAGAAGGATTGGTAAATTTTTGTTCGACTTATGGCAATAAAAGTATTCTAGACAAACTAAATGAAAATGGGCGGAGCCACGCCCATTTTGAAATTTTCTTTTATTTTTGTATTTTGTTGCATCATAAATTTTTTGTTAAAATTTGAATTTAAAAAAATTTTTTTTTTAAAAGTGGGCGTGTTCTTCATCCAATTTTGCTAATTTTTATTTAGCACATATAGAGTAATAGTAGTAACGTTCCTGCCAAATTTCATCATGATATCTTCAACGACTGCCAAATTACAGCTTGCAAAACTTTTAAATTACCTTCTTGTAAAAGTGGGCGGTGCTACGCCCATTGTCCAAAATCTTACTAATTTTCTATTCTACGTCATAACGTCAACCCATCTACCAAGTTTCGTCGCTTTATCTGTCTTTTGTAATGAATTATCGCACTTTTTCGGTTTTTCGAAATTTTCGATATCGAAAAAGTGGGCGTGGTTATAGTCCGATATCGTTCATTTTAAATAGCGATCTGAGATGAGTGCTCAGGAACCTACATACCAAATTTCATCAAGATACTTCAAAATTTACTCAAGTTATCGTGTTAACGGACGGACGGACGGACGGACGGACGGACATGGCTCAATCAAATTTTTTTTCGATCCTGATTATTTTGATATATGGAAGTCTATATCTATCTCGATTCCTTTATATATGTACAACCAACCGTTATCCAATCAAACTTAATATACTCTGTGAGCTCTGCTCAACTGAGTATAAAAAGTTGATGTTTCCATAAGCATGCATGCAAAATGGTCAATGGCAACAGTGCTTATCTGTAACCAATACACACACAAATATGTTATGTACATGTACACAGACGCACACATTGATTCCTACGGGCTTGAGAGTTCGGTCAAACGTGTTTCGTACGACAAACGTCCGTACGTACGGCACACGTCGGTGGGTAACTGCCGCAAAAGTCACAATAAAATATTATTTTAAGTTAGTTAACACTCGAATCGAAGAACTCGACTGTTCAAAGTTGACTTCGAAGAAACCTTGTAATGTTAATGCATTAAAAGAAATGGATAGGAAGAGAAACGTTACAAATAACTAAGTAAATATTACATAACTAATTTAAACAATATTTTACTCTACTAAAAATTTAAAAAAATTTATATATAAATTAAATTTAAGAAACAACAACAGAACAAGCTTTTATTAGTTGTTAATAAAAGGAACCAAAAAGTAAAAAATAAAATTAAAAAAAAAAAAACTTTTTAAAAATAAGCTTTTTTATTGGTGCGGATTCCGGATCTTTCCGAATTGGCCAAAACGTTGATTTCCTTAAATACATACAAACAGAACCTTATACCATTAGAAAAAAACTTTTTTAAAAAATAAGCTTTTATTATTGGTTAATAAAATTAACTAAAATGTAAAAAATAAATTGACTGTAAAGAAATATAACACTTTATAAGTTCATTGTAACCTTTAGCGATAATTAGGCTTCTTCGTCTACGAAAAAAAATCCATATTGTACATAATTTTATATTTTTAACATTGAAACTTTACACGTTAATTATTAAATCTTACAGTTTATATCACAGTCCTAATTTGTCTAGCAAAAAGCGTGTTACATTGTGATAGCAAGAAAAGGAGGTCCTAAATGTTCTTAATTATACCATCAAAATTTAACACGCCTTTTAGTAGAACAATTAGGACTGTGATATAAACTGTAAGATTTAATAATTTAGGTGAAAAGTTTTAATGTTAAAAATATATCATTATGTACAATATAGAATTTTTTTGTCGCAGACGAAAAAACCTAATTATCGTTAAAGGTTACAATGAACTTATAAAGTGTTATATTTCTTTACAGTCAATTTATTTTTTAGATTTTAGTTAATTTTATTAACCAATAATAAAAGCTTATTTTTAAAAAGTTTTTTTTTTAATTTTATTTTTTACTTTTTGGTTCCTTTTATTAACAACTAATAAAAGCTTGTTCTGTTGTTGTTTCTTAAATTTAATTTATATATAAATTTTTTTAAATTTTTAGTAGAGTAAAATATTGTTTAAATTAGTTATGTAATATTTACTTAGTTATTTGTAACGTTTCTCTTCCTATCCATTTCTTTTAATGCATTAACATTACAAGGTTTCTTCGAAGTCAACTTTGAACAGTCGAGTTCTTCGATTCGAGTGTTAACTAACTTAAAATAATATTTTATTGTGACTTTGCCTATGTCGCGTTCAGTTTACAACTGCTCATTGCAGACCTCTGCTCTGTTTTAAAATAAAATTCCAACTTTCGCTTAGCCAAAGACTCTCTAAATATAAGATGGTACATTGTAGAGTTCTAAAGCTTTGTGGAAATTGTGGAACGGCTGCACCAGGAATTCACCATACTTTTTGCTATGCTGTCCGCCTCAACATAGCTGATTTTTTAAGGTTGTTTAACTCTGTAATCTTTGCTGTAATTTATATTGCTTTTGGAAAAATGACCTATTTGAAATAAGCTGGCTGGAAAATATTGGCATAACAGCTTAAGTTAAATCAACAATGGAAAATCTTGGAAAATTTGAGCAGATGTGGCAATTTGGCGCGTTCATTGAACGAAATATTGAAAATCTATTGATCATCGCTAGGAAATTAGCAACATTCCAGCAACTAAGCAGCACTTTAGCAATACTACTGTTATTATTTGGTTGCTCAAACACACCCATATTAATTGTGCATTAAATCTAAAATATAAAACTCAAAATGACTCCGGTTGTTATGTCCGCAGCATTTATTTCGTTCAAATACACAACCAATAATAGCCAAAGCCATAATAATTTACACGGGTCATCAATTCTTTCTCTGATTCAAAAGCTGAACTTCCAGCGTTACCGTCATCAGCTCAGTGTCATCATTGCCAGTAGCGCCAATAACACCAAACTCGTGCCTGACACACAAAAGTCGTTTCACTCTATAGCGCAAGTGAAATGTACTACGCACTCACTTCTAAGTAGCGTCAAAAATTCGCTTGGAGTAATTGCGTCAATGAGTTACCATTGAGCTGGCACCGCATTGGCGCTGGCGCTATGCAATTTACATCACTAAAATTGCGCGAATACCCAGGCTCATGACTTTTTTAATCTCGATGGTGAAAACGAAACAGGGGCAAAACGTATGGTGTATTCCTGGTGTAGTCGTTCCACTTTGTGGAGAATGAACGACTCTACAATGCTCCCTCTTATTAATCTACGCTCTTTGGCTTAGCTAAAATTCCCTCGCCAAAAATCTGTAAAACAAAATCAATTGCGCAGAAAAGTATGCAACATTTAGCGATAACAGCCTTAAGCGGGAATCATTGGTGCCGTATGTCGTATCGCTGTAGTCGTATCCCTAACGTAATCAGCTGTTTATCGTTACGACGGTAAACCAAAAACCAATTGGTTGGCTACGATACGGTTACGACCTTAGCGGCACCAATAATCGATAGCATTGATTCCCATAAGGTTGGTCGAATCAGCTGTTATAAGGTTACCGATACGGTTACCGATAACGCACAAATGTCTGCAGCTTAACTTCTACGTTCTTTGCATACACAAACAAAGCGAACTTACCTGCGTCCTTAAGGACTAAAGCGCCAATTACCCACCGACGTGTGCCGTACGTACGGACGTTTGTCGTATGAAACACGTTTGACCGAACCCTCAAACACGTAGGAATCAATGTGTGCGTCTGTGTACATGTAAGTTAACCCGTTGTGGGTTTAAAACTTAAAAAAAATTATTTTTTTGCCGGCTTATGCCGGTGTTTTTCACTTTATTACTTTTACATGAGAAGAATACAACTGAAATACAACTGAGATACAACTGAAATACAACTGAACTTCAACTGAACTTAAAACTATATTAGTATGGCTTTTTATTAATTCTTAACGACGGCCCAATTGCAGCGGCGTCGCATCGTTGTTGGTATTTTCATATGTTGCAGTGGTATCGTATCACTGCCAATGTTCCCATGCGCTGGTGACGCGCGGTTGACGTTTGTTGGATGCTCGTATAGAAATATGAAGCTAAGGTATGCGCAGTACTGGCAGTGTGAACTATGTTCCCACGGAGCGGTAGTGAGGCATCAGCATTTATTTCATATGCATGCGCTTTTGTAACTGGAGTGAAGAATGCAGGTGGCTTATGTTGTTGATATCATATCACCAGTAATGTTCCCATGATGTGAATATGCTTAGTCAGCGTTTATCGCATTCTCGTGTGCTGCGATGTGACTTAGAGAATGCAGGCAACCCACTATGTGAATGTTTGTGAAGTTTGAATGTGTGTGGTGTTAACTCCTCCCCTCTTAAAGACGGTTGTCCTCGATCGTCTGAAAAATTTGAAAAGTCCTTACTTCGGGTACTGGGACTTGGGCTTGCCTGGTTGTTTCTTGGCTCTGGCTGCCTTGAGTGATTGATTGTAATGGTTGCTCTGTAGGTTTATTTGTTTTTTTCCTGCAGTGCCTCCTGAGGCTGGCAATGACAAGGATAACTAGGATTATGGTAATCCCTGAGAATATTCGGTTGGCCGTGTTTTCTGTTTGGAGGGACTGGATTTTTATAGTGTTGTTCAGGTGTAACTCGCTAAGGGCTTCGAGTGACAAAAGTTTGGTGAAGCTCTCCTCCCTTGGATTTGGCTGTGCTATTGCTGGCATCACCCTTAAAGGAGGTGTTTCGAAATTCCTATAAGTTCTGCCGTTAGCTATTACCGTCTCATTTTTGAAGTTCAGTATATAGGTGCCATTTATTTTGCGCATATCTCCGCTGATACTTATATTGCCATGGTAATCGTTAAGGAATAGTATTCCTGGGGCAATTAGCTCGTCTCTTGGTATGTGGTGGCAATTTATCATTGGGCACGAAGAATTAAGGCTTTTAATTAGGTTAGTTATACAAAAGTCATTTTTTAAATCTAACAATTCGTCTTGCTTACAAATGCTAATTGAGTTATATTTTTTACAACTAGTTTTTATTCCGAATATTTCTTCTTTATTTTGAATAATATTATTGAATTTTAAATTAATCATTATATCTTTTTTTATTACTGATTTTATAATAAAATTGTTATAAATTACTTCTGTAGTTAATGGAATTTTCAAGACATACAAAATAGAAGTTGAGTTGCTTAATACGCTAATTTCGGCTAATTCTAGAGCCTCTTCCATTGTGTTGAAGGGCATATTTTCCTTATTAAACTCCTTAATGGATATTTCAATTTCTTTCCTATTCAAAATCATGGAATTTATAATACCTAATCTAGCCCATTGTATGGCATATTTTATGTTAATTATTTCTTCTTTTATAAGCCTAATTTTATTTTGTAAATTTAAAGCGATTTCGTTTACAATTACCTCTTCGTTCTGAAAGGTACTTAATATATCGTTAGTGATTTTCGTTAGATTATTTATCTGCTGCTTAAAAGCATTGTTTATATAATATTGCTTATTATTATTGTTAATTAGTTTTTCTAAATTACCATTTATCATAATTAGGTCGTCATGATCTGGGTTTCCTGCCAGGTATTTCCAGGCAGTGCCAAGGATATCTAGGGATCTTCTTTGTCTGGGACTATGAGGAGGCTCTACGATTTCCAACATTTCAATAGCTTGTTGGGCCTCGTGTTGCAAGGTGGGATAAATAGGATTTTCGGTGGTTAAAACTTTGTCTATCATCTCAGTAATGTTTTGCAGAACTTGACGGTAGACTGCGGTATCAATGATGTGGATAAAGTTAAGGGTGCCATCCTTGATTTTTGAGAAACCATTATCGATGGTTATTAAGTGGGATGAGGAATAGTCGTGAATTTGGACTTCTCCCTGGGTAGTGCAGGCGAGTAGGCTGGAGAGAAAAAAAAATAAAAATTTTGGGGATACGACCATTTTATGAAATTTCCTTACTCTATTTATTCGAAGTTTTGTGAAATTTATTTGTTAAATCGTTCGCCTATGGCGTGTTAATCGATGGAAAATTCGTTACATGGAGGTAAGATAAGAAATGAGAAAAAGTGATTTTTCTTCTTTTAAAAATTTTTTTTTTTTTTTTTTTTTTTTTTTTTTGTTATATTTTTATCAGCTCCTTATCAGCCCTTTGTGCACCGTCTTCCCTGATTGGGTTATGACTGTGGAGTTCCTGTCTTCTCTGACGACCTCCTTCCTGTACCTGGGTGTAAGCTTATTGCCTACTCTTTTGTTTATTCTGACATAGATGATGTCATTGGGACTGTAAATTTTGAAGATTGATCTTTTTTTATTGTGGAATTCTAAATCTTTTATTTGTTTTTCAGCTAAGTTTTTTATGTTTTCTTGCCTGTGGTTTTCCAATTGTTCGGGGTCGGTACTTACAGTCCTTCCGAAAAATACTTCTATTGGTTTTCTCTTAATTGTCGAATGGATGGAATAATTGTACTTGCAGAGTGATCTGTTAAGTAGATCTTCGAAGCTATCGTGCGTCCTTTCACTTTTCACGCATCGCATTATTTCTGAAAGGGTGGAATGGAAGCGTTCAACCTGGCCGTTGACAGTACTGGTGTAAGGGGGTGTCTTGTAAATCTCTATTCCGTATTGGTTTTCGAGCATAAAGGTTATGGTTACAGAGTTTAAGGATTTTTCGTTATCAATAACGATTTTTTCTGGGATACCAAAAGAGGTTAGCAATTCTTGAAGGGGTTGTTTTATATCCTCTGTCGCCCTTGATCTAAGTACTTTCGCTTGGGCGTATTTAGAGAATTTGTCGATGGCTGTGAGGATAACCTTATTGTTTGTGTGATATATATCGATATGGACAATGTGTCCTGGGTAATTGGGAATTGGGGTTGCTTGTATGATTGGGGCGGTCGGATGTCTTTCGTACTTATTTTCATTGCATATTTTGCATTGTTTTGTGATTCTTTTTATTTTAGCAGTCATTTGCGGGAAATAGCATTTATCTAAAAGCTGTTTTTTATTTTCTATTGCATTTCGATGAGCTCTATTATGCTCCTTTATGATTTCTGTTTCTTGTTCCGCTTCGTTCAAGATATCCTTTATGAATTTGCGGGTATAGAGTACTCTGTATCTGCTAAAATGAGTTTGGTATATTGTTTGGATTTTGCCCAGAATGCTATCTTCGGTTCTTATGCAGTTTGTTGTTGAAGGATTTAAGTATCGTTTAAGTAGGGTGGTGAGAGTTTCCTCCGTAAAATCTCTTTCGATTATGATATGACGGTGGTACGTGGGGAAAATTATCTTAAATTGGTATGAAGGAATTTCTCCTACTGAAATAAAAATTTGGTTCTTGAATGCATTGATGGGTGCATCGGTGTAGGGAATAAGGGTTTGACCTGAACTTTCGTCGCTGTGTTGGGTGGGTGTCAATGAATTTATTTCTTGTAGTGGTCTAGAAAGTGCGTCCGCTACGACGTTTGTGTGGCTGGGCTTATATTTGATCTCATAGTTGTACTCCTCCAAGATGGCTTTCCATCTCTTCAGTTTGCTATTGTTGTTCTTGTTGCTGAGGGCATATGTAAGAGGTTGGTGGTCTGTGAAGATTTTGACTACGGCAGGGCCGTAAAGATAGCTTCTCAAAGATTTGAGGGCCCAAATGATGGCTAACATTTCCTTCTCATTTGTTGCGTAGTTTTCCTCGGCCTTTGATAGGGTTCTAGATATGAATAGAATTGGTTTATTATCTTGTTCAAGCACTGCTCCTATTGCGTAATTGGAGGCGTCGGTAGTTAGATGGAATTCTTTACCAAAATTGGGGTATTGTAACATCACGTCGTTGGACGTAAGCGTCCTTTTTATTTTATTGAAGGCGTCTATTGCTTCGCTGTTCATGGTTATTGCTGTTTTTGCGGATAAATGTTTACTCATTCGTCCTTCCTCCCCTCTTAAGATGAGAGTAAGGGGTTTTGCTATTTTGGCGTAGTCCCTAATGAAACGTCTGTAAAACCCAGACATTCCTAGGAAAGATCTGAGGTCCTTTAGTGTTTTTGGTATAGGTACCTTTTCTATTGCTTCAATCTTTAATGGATTTGCTCTAATGCCGTCTGCAGTGACTATGAATCCTAAAAATTCTACTTCCTGCGCGAAGAATTTGCATTTGTCTAGCTGGATTTTCATATTGGCTTGCTCTAGTGTATCGAAAATTATTTGTAAGGATTTAGCATGGTCTTGTTCTGTCTTGCTGAAAATTATAATATCGTCTATGTAGACGTAACACAACTTCCCTATATGTTGCCGTAGTATATCGTCGAGGGTGCGTTGGAAAATTGATGGTGCGTTTTTCAGTCCAAAAGGGAGTCTATTAAATTCATATTTTGCGTTGTTTATGGAAAATGCGGTTTTTTCGATATCTGATTCTTTCAGGGGTATTTGGTGGAATCCGCTTTTCAGATCGATGACGGAAAAGAACCTATTACGTCCTAGTTGCGCTAGTACTTCGTTTATTTCGGGGATGGGGTACCTGTCTGCAATAGTAACCGAGTTGAGCTTCCTGTAGTCAATTACTAGCCTGTATTGTTTATTTCCTGCAGAGTCTGGTTTCTTGTTAACGATCCAAACGGGGGAATTATAGGGGGAGTGAGATGGTCGTATAATCCCATCTTCGACAAGTTTATTGACCTGTTTTTCAACCTCATTTTTTAGAGACATTGGATAAGGGTAATATTTGGTGTAAATTGGAGAGTCGTTTGTTGTACGGATTTCGCCGACGATTCTAGTGGTGTATGTTAGTTTTTTATCGGGTTCGGCGAATAATGTGGGGAACTGTTGCACTAAATTCCCGATAATGACTTTTTGTTCTGGATTCATATGTTCAGTTTTTATTTCTATGTTGTTCACTGACTTAGAAATTTGTTGCTTAATGGGGACTTTTATTTTGTTTTCTATAAGCATGTAGTCGTTAGAGGTGTAAATAACAGCTTTCAGTTGTTTTAAGCTGTCGTTGCCAATTATGGCGTGAAAGGATTTCAGGGTTGGTAGGATAAAGAACTTTAGCTTTTTATCTCTAAGGCCAAAAAGGTTAAGTTCGGTATGATGTGATACCCTTATTTTTCCGCCTACGGAGTTTGCAAAGAACACGCTGTCATTTGGTTTAGGGTTTGTAACTAACGCGGGCTGAATGTAATTTTTGTTTGAACCAGTGTCGATAAGGAATTTAAGTATTCTGCCATCGCTTGTTTTACATTCAAAGTAAGGAAGCGATGAGGGAGTTAATCTAAAAAATGAACGTCCACGTATTCGTTTGCGTCGTCTTGGCGATACTGGTGCTCCTGTTGTTCGTAAGTGTTGTAGTAGTCCTGCCATGATTGTTCCTCGCTCTCCGGATCGTATGTGTTGGTGTCGCCTTCGTATTGGCCGGAGTCGGTTGTGGTGGAATCGGGGGTTGGGGAAATATGGTTTACACGTTGAACTTTGTTTGGGAAATTCCTAATATGTTGATGGGATTGCGTGGGCGGTGGTCGTTTCGACGTAGCATTGTTGTCGTTAGGTCTGTTGATGTAGTTAACATTCCTCGTTTTCAGCGACTGGTCTACTTCCATTGGTACCGGCGGCTTTGGCTGAGTTGGTCTTGGAGGTGGTTTATTGTTAAGAGGTCTACCAGGAGGTACACCTTGCTCATAGTAGTACTGAGGATAGGGCTGTCGGTATATGTGTTGTTGGTATATGGGTTGTTGATATGAGGTATGCTGGAACTGTGGGGGGAACTTTATCATTGGAGGGGTTGGTTGAGGCATGTGGGCGAGCTGTGGGTAGAAGGGATGATTTCCGTGTTGGAACTTCCTTGCGGGAATAGAAGGTTTTTGGTGGGTGTCGAATGGGGTTGCAGGTGAACTCAGTATCTTCGGAAAGCTATATTGGTTGTTAGCATGTATAGACCTAAAGTTTTGGTTTTCTAATTTAGTGCATAAATGTAATGCTTCGGGTAAGTCTGCAGGTTCTTTCATGCCGAGAAGCCTGGAGACGTCACCTGATAATCCTCTTACGAAGGTATCTAGTGCTTTATCGCGATATGTATTGGTGAGTACACGCATTGCTTCGTCGTTAATTTCCATACAGGAAATTTTATTGAGGATGAGAGATAGGTGCTTGTAAACTTCTGCGTAAAACTCCTGTACCGACTTCCGTCCTTGGATGAGACAGGTCATTTGGTACTCGAGGGTGCTGAGATCCCTTTTGTCGGCGTAGTGCGTTGTAAGACAACGCGAAATTGCCTTCCAATTGAGCGGGGTGTTGTATGCTTCGAGCGCGGCATCTGCACCACCGACAATTTTGTTTCTGATAATGTTCAGGATACCAAAATACCTTGGAGTACCTACACTGGGTTCGTAAATTTTTAGTACTCTTTCTACGCTCTTCTTCCAACTACTGAACTCAGTAGGGTTTCCGCTGAACTCTCTTAGGGAACGGACGACGTCAGGGATTTTGTCCATGTCGGAAATGCTATTTCTGAACCTCTCGTCAATTGTCTGATCAGTTAGCAAAGGGGGTTGAGCACTGATTCTAGTCAGGACTGAAGCGTCGGTCTGAAGGATTTCGGCTAGGGTGCTTCTTACAACTTCCCTAAATTCCTCGGTCGTTGTTACGACTTGGGGAGGGGAAAGGTTTGCAGGTGCTGTTGAGGCAGCTGTTGCTCCTGTATTTAGGAGTGGAGGCCTAAGTATATTATTCTGAGCCATTTTTCTCATTCGCTTACCAACCTCGCAAGTTAGTAAAAACAAAAATTATTTAACGATAGCAGTTCACTTTCACTTTCACTTCACTTAGCTTAGTTCTATCTTTATTGGTTAACTATATATTACTCTAATTTAATTATTTCTTACATTAGTCCCACGGCGTAGAGGGTTTTTGGTCCTTTTTGCATCTTTTCTCGATAGTTATAGAAATTCTCTGCTACTCTGGTTCCCTCGATGCGCACTCTGCGTGGGTGCGTGACTTTCTTCTACTGAAGCTATTCACTTGTGGATTCCCGTTGTCGCGATGAGTTTTCCGCGAATCTGTTTGCGAGGCACTGCTTTAGGGCCTTTTGGAGCGTTAAATTCGCGGGGCACTACTTTAGGGCCTTTTAACTCGCGACTGGGCCGTTGGGCGCCAGTTAACCCGTTGTGGGTTTAAAACTTAAAAAAAATTATTTTTTTGCCGGCTTATGCCGGTGTTTTTCACTTTATTACTTTTACATGAGAAGAATACAACTGAAATACAACTGAGATACAACTGAAATACAACTGAACTTCAACTGAACTTAAAACTATATTAGTATGGCTTTTTATTAATTCTTAACGACGGCCCAATTGCAGCGGCGTCGCATCGTTGTTGGTATTTTCATATGTTGCAGTGGTATCGTATCACTGCCAATGTTCCCATGCGCTGGTGACGCGCGGTTGACGTTTGTTGGATGCTCGTATAGAAATATGAAGCTAAGGTATGCGCAGTACTGGCAGTGTGAACTATGTTCCCACGGAGCGGTAGTGAGGCATCAGCATTTATTTCATATGCATGCGCTTTTGTAACTGGAGTGAAGAATGCAGGTGGCTTATGTTGTTGATATCATATCACCAGTAATGTTCCCATGATGTGAATATGCTTAGTCAGCGTTTATCGCATTCTCGTGTGCTGCGATGTGACTTAGAGAATGCAGGCAACCCACTATGTGAATGTTTGTGAAGTTTGAATGTGTGTGGTGTTAACTTGTACATAACATATTTGTGTGTGTATTGTTTACAGCAAAGCACTGTTGCCATTGACCAGTTTGCATGCATGCTTATGCAAACATCAACATTTGGAATTACAATTTTTCATGGTGCAAATGGCAGAAACAAATACTGAATAAGAATTTCTAGTTCATTTATTTGTAACCTCCAATTTTATATAATAATTTTAGGATATTTCAACAAAATTTTAAACAATCATTAGGCCTTTTTGTATAATAACTGCAGTTGGTCCAAACATAGCACACAAAATATTTAATAGGCAACTCTGTCTTGTGAGACAGCGATCAGCTGACACGTTTTTACGGAAAAAATCAAATTTGTTTTGATTTCTACGTTCCGGGCTACGTACGTACGTGCGTTGAACGTCGGTGAGTTTTCGTTTACATTGCACACTCATAAGTTAGGTCGTGACAGCTGACACGTTTTTTCTACGTACGTTCGTGGGTAACTGAGGTATTAGGCTTTTATGCCAAGGTGAGCACAAATCTTTACCGATAAATCTGTCATCGATTAATTTATCGAATTCTCGCAAAGCAATATTGCATTTTCATCGGAGTTATACTTGCGTGCAAAATTCCAGCTCAATCGGACACCGGGAAGTATCAAATTTATCTTACAAGATTTGATTACAAACAACAGCCAAGTGTTGAATTGGTCATCAATTTTGTAAGAGACTGATAGCCTTATTGGCAAAAGGTGGCAACCTTTTGAAAACATCCTCAGTGGCAACACCTAGGTGAAAAGTCTTAAATTTTAATACTATATCGATGTACCAAATTTGATTTAATTCGTTTAAACCGTTTCCGAGATGGTAGTGGATACGCAAAAAAATCTAAAAAAGAAGGTGAGGTGACAAGCATTAGTGACAACCCTTCTTAAAAGTTTCAAAAGAAATGCAGAGTAAATACCCATTTTGACATATCTCATGTAATATAATGCCAAAAATTGACCCCGCCTCCATCCGAAACCGACGACCCGATCCATAGTAACAATGAAGTGGGACAACCACTTTTTGAACAGGAATAACTGCTGTTTTAATTTTGGCCAGCTAGATTGATCAAATACCCCACCGTCCGTGGTCAGCAGTAAAAAAAACTTCAATATTTTACTCATGATGAATTATTTTGAAGTAAACATTTTTCAGTTTTTTAACAGCCGAAATTCTGGTTTCGAATTACTTACTGAAAATAACCAAAAGTAACCAAAACTATATTTTTTTACTATTTCAGCAGAAATATCTGATTTTCAAAGGGACATACAAACTTTTGTACGATGGATTGATCGTACTGACGCAATATCCTTCATCTACGACTAGGTATGTATGTATATCTTGTTTTTAGTTGTTTTAACCACCGACACACATATACACGCATACTGCTACTGAAAAAAAGGCAAATACGTACGTACAAAATCTGCACCTCCACCGGTAGCTTGGTATATGGACTGGAGTTCAATGTAACATCGCTCAATTTCTTGCGGATGGTTCAAAATTTGTCAGCCAATGAGTAGCTCCTTGTGGAGAGACTGTTCTTGATTCATTTACTCCTGAGTAGCTTCGAACCTAACCTCGGTCCTAGAGACTAGCACTGCCGTATCTACCGAAGAAATACATAGTATTTTTAAAACGGGCACATATGTATATATACCATGCAAAACGCGATGCTTTAGGCTACCCCTAATACATGGCTCATTTCTGTTCACAGCCAATAGTGATTCACGCCGCGTTTAAGCGCACCTCCGTTCCTTCATCGTTTATTAGCACCAAAGCTGATAGCCAGACAGATGTCTCGTTTGTTGCTAATTGTTGTAATGAAAGTTGTGATGCCGCTACTTTCGAACACGAGTAAGGTTCCTACAAGAAGTGACCCTATTCGGTATATAGTTACGCAGAATTTATATATATATATATTAAATATATCCTGTAAATTGACTTTTCGATATTTTAATACCTAACTGAGCTATTGCCTTCAAGTCGGGAGCAATATCTTCAGATATTCCTATTCAAGGAGGAAGTTCCCAAAACAAAAAAAAATAATAATAATTATAAAAATACAATCGGCAGACAACTACGTCCACTTTCTTTAAAAAATACAAACATATATGTACATATAAGATATATCTGTAGCTTACGAAGAGCTGCAATCTTAAAAATTAATAGGGACATCCTCCTAATGATGACTTAAATTAGGTATTTTCCAATTTTGATAAACTAGCGCGCAACGGCTTATTGGCCCCTGTACACAATTGCACTTATTCTGACGACCATGACACAAAGCCCCTTAAAAAACAAAAAAAATCAACATAAGGCACGATATACCTTCGAGAAGATTTAGACCGAGCTTCTCTTTCAATCTGCGTTGCTTAAGCCGTCTCAGCACGTCAATATTTTAGTATAATTATAATTATTGGTGTGCCCACCTCATCTCCTTCAAGGACTTTCAACCTACGCGAATCGGATCAAACTTAATATACCCCATTTAATTTTCATGAAAGGTATAAATATTGCTAGCTATGTCACATTGTATGTGGTCCTGCTAACTGAAAAATATACGTGTTAGATTTTAATTGTTTTGAAAGTCTTTTATACATTTTACTAAGACATTTATTAAATAAGTACTATACATATTTGAGTGAAATTAAAAACATACAAAAATTATATACTCAGCTTTAATCGTATAGGTTATTTACAGGGCTGTTCAAAGATTTGTATATTGAAGCGCAAATCACAATACATATAGAAAATTATATGTACACTGAAACTTTTTTAAATAGACAAAACAAAAATATATATATTTTAAATGCTTAAAGAATTTTGATGGTCGCCTTAATGAATACATTTTGAACTAACATTTTTTTCAATGCTATAATATTTTTTGAATATTTTTGAAAAGCTTTTTGCTGTCCATCTGTTAGTGTAAACTTGAATATCAGACCGAAGTGCCCTGGCTTCATATGGAAGTGCGTTTTTCTTTACACTTTCATATGAAATTTAGGCACTTTCATATGAGTCGAATTTTTGTGTGAGGTCATATGTGAGTGCTATGCAATTTTTTCATAGTTAAAGTGCGAATTTGAATCTGAGCCTATTATGCAGGGCAAAACAAAATCAAAGGTGTGTAGGGGTTGAGAAGCTCTGCTCATATAGTTTCAGAGAAAAACACTTATCTAAAATGAAGACAACACTTTTATGAGATCAGAAAAAAGTTTTTTTTAGCTTCTTTGCTTTTTTTTTGTTTTGTATTAAGATACATTCGAGGAAATACGTTTCCTAAATTTTTGCAATAATTTTCATTTAATGCCGGTAGAACTAAGGAGTAGTGCTTGAGTAGCACCGAGGTACTCCTTACTTCAAACTTTTCATTAAATATTTTTCAGGGTCAGCTATACATTAAGGGACCAATTGGTTTTATTTGTAAACCAAAGGGGTTTGACCTTTGAAATTTTGGCCATAGATTCTCAGAGAGTTCCACGGCTAGAATCAGTGAGTAATTTTTAGTTGTAATTAACAATTTACTAGTAATTAGTTCTTGCAGTTATGTACATACGAACAATTTCACAAGAATTTTAGACATAAGTGTATATAAAACCACAAATTACTTTTCTACATAACACGTGGCACCGCCCGTTTAAAAAAAAATTCTCCCAATTTCCTCTTACAATAAAACTTGGTTAAGTGAAATATCATTGATTCAAAACTATTTTTTGCTAAATTATAGCTTAATATTCTAGTCTACAAAACTTTTAAACTTGTTTTATATCTAAATTACCGTGGTCTTTAACCGATCTCGCTAATTTCTTCCAGAAATATTTCCTGCTATAGGGAAAATTTGTGTACCCAATTTTATTACGATCCATTAATTTTTCTTCGAGTTATGGCTCCCGAAACAGAGAAAATTGCTTAGTCATAAAAGGGGCTGTTCCACGTCAATTTTTTAAAATTTGAAGTTTTTACTATTTATTGTTATAAATCAACTTGGGAAATGAAATACCATTGATATACAGCTCTTTTTTGTAAATACTTATCTTATTTATTCGTCCACGACCGTTTTAAAAATCTTTTATATAAAAGTGTGCGTGGTTCGTTAATTTTTCTTCAAAGCATTCCTCTCTGCCGAATTTTGTTACGATAGGTTTAACGATTTTTGATTTATGATTAATAATATTTGAAAAATTGTTTTTATCACAAGTGGGCGATGCCACGCCCATTTTAAAAAAGGTTTTCAAATTTTTATCAAGAGTCTCAATATCAGTCCACATGTCAAATTTCAATATTCTAGGTGTATTATTTACTAAATAATCAGGTTTTTTGTGTTTTCCAAAATTTTATATGTATAAAAAGTGGGCGTGGTTATCATCGGATTTCACTAATTTTCAATACCAATCTATTCTCGGTCCAGGTAAGCTAGTGTACCAAATTTGGCGAAGATATTTGAATATTTACTCAAGTTATCGTGCTAACGGACGGACGGACGACGGACATGGCTTAATCACATTTTTTTTCGATACTGATGATTTTGATATATGGAAGTCTATATCTATCTCGATTCCTTTATACCTGTACAACCAACCATTATCCAATCAAAATGAGTATACTCTGTGTGCAACGCACGCTGATTATAAAAAATCGCGCGACTTCTTATTCCAAATTTTCAACTGCGGCGCTTTTTATTTTATATTTTAAATATGTTACGTTTATTCATAATAAAAAGATGATAAAAAAATTTTAAGGACTACCTTTATATAAATGGACCAAAAAATAGAAGGCAATTTTTCCTTTAATACAGACATAATTTTGTTGAAATTTGACTAATCACTTTAAGAATAGCTCTTGTAAAAGAATTTTGGAATTTAAAACTATAAAGGTGGAGCGCAATCTTTCAATTTAAGGCAAATCATGTACTCAGGGTTAACTAATTGATGATTTCAAATTTAAACAAGCACTCTACCTTTATAATTTTAAATCCCAAAATCCTTTTACAAGACCTATTCTTAAAGTGTTTTAGTCAAAATTCAACAAGATTATGTCTGTATTAAAGGAAAAATTGCCTTCTATCAAAGACTCTCTAAATATAAGATGGTACATTGTAGAGTTCTAAAGCTTTGTGGAAATTGTGGAACGGCTGCACCAGGAATTCACCATACTTTTTGCTATGCTGTCCGCCTCAACATAGCTGATTTTTTAAGGTTGTTTAACTCTGTAATCTTTGCTGTAATTTATATTGCTTTTGGAAAAATGACCTATTTGAAATAAGCTGGCTGGAAAATATTGGCATAACAGCTTAAGTTAAATCAACAATGGAAAATCTTGGAAAATTTGAGCAGATGTGGCAATTTGGCGCGTTCATTGAACGAAATATTGAAAATCTATTGATCATCGCTAGGAAATTAGCAACATTCCAGCAACTAAGCAGCACTTTAGCAATACTACTGTTATTATTTGGTTCCTCAAACACACCCATATTAATTGTGCATTAAATCTAAAATATAAAACTCAAAATGACTCCGGTTGTTATGTCCGCAGCATTTATTTCGTTCAAATACACAACCAATAATAGCCAAAGCCATAATAATTTACACGGGTCATCAATTCTTTCTCTGATTCAAAAGCTGAACTTCCAGCGTTACCGTCATCAGCTCAGTGTCATCATTGCCAGTAGCGCCAATAACACCAAACTCGTGCCTGACACACAAAAGTCGTTTCACTCTATAGCGCAAGTGAAATGTACTACGCACTCACTTCTAAGTAGCGTCAAAAATTCGCTTGGAGTAATTGCGTCAATGAGTTACCATTGAGCTGGCACCGCATTGGCGCTGGCGCTATGCAATTTACATCACTAAAATTGCGCGAATACCCAGGCTCATGACTTTTTTAATCTCGATGGTGAAAACGAAACAGGGGCAAAACGTATGGTGTATTCCTGGTGTAGTCGTTCCACTTTGTGGAGAATGAACGACTCTACAATGCTCCCTCTTATTAATCTACGCTCTTTGCTTCTATTTTTTGGTCGATTTATATAAAGGTAGTCCTTAAAATTTGTTTATCCAATGACTCTCTAAATATAAGATGGTACATTGTAGAGTTCTAAAGCTTTGTGGAAATTGTGGGACGGCTGCACCAGGAATTCACCATACTTTTTGTTATGCTGTCCGCCTCAACATAGCTGATTTTATAAGGCTGTTTAACTTTGTAATCTTTGCTGTAATTTTTTTTTGCTTTTGGTAAAATGACCTATTTGAAATAAGCTGGCTGAAAAATATTGGCATAACACCTTAAGTTAGATCAACAATGGACAATCTTGGAAAATTTGAGTAGATGTGGCAATTTCGCGCGTTCGTTGAACGAAATGTTGACAATATATTGAAATCACTAGGAAATTAGCGACATTCCATCAACTAAGCAGCACTTTAGCAATACTACTGTTATTATTTGGCTGCTCAAACACACCCATATTAATTGTGCATTAAATCTAAAATATAAAACTCAAAAATGACTACGGTTGTTATGTCCGCATAATTTATTTGGTTCACAGTCACAGCCAATAATAGCCAAAGCCATTGCAAGTAGCGCCAATAACACCAAACTCGTGCCTGACACACAAAAATCGTTTCACTCAATAGCGCAAGTGAAATGTGCTACGCACTCACTACTGAGCAGCGTCAAAAATTCGCTTGGAGTCATTGCGTCAATGAGCTACCATTGAGCTGGCACCGCATTGGCGCTGGAGCCATTCAATTTATATCGAAACGAAGCAGGAGCAAAACGTATGGTGTATTCCTGGTGTAGCCGTGTTGGTTGAACCAAAGAGAGTAGATTAATAAGAGGGAGCATTGTAGAGTCGTTCATTCTCCACAAAGTGGGCCGGCTACACCAGGAATACACCATACGTTTTGCTCCTGGCAATTACTGGCATATGCTGATGACATTGATATCATCGGCCTAAACACCCGCGCTGTTAGTTCTGCTTACTCCAAGCTGGAAAAAGAAGCGGTAAAGATGGGTTTGATGGTGAATGAGGACAAAACGAAGTACCTGCTGTCATCGAGCAAAGAGTCAGCGCATACGCGCCTTGGCAACCACGCTACTGTTGGCAGCCATAATTTCGAAATAGTAAAAGACTTCGTTTATTTGGGAACCAGCATCAACACTAGCAACAACATCAGCACTGAAATCCAGCGAAGAATCAATCTTGCCAATAAATGCTACTTTGGACTAGGTAGGCAACTGAAAAGTAAAGTCCTCTCTCGGCGAACGAAAATCATACTCTACAAGTCACTTATCGTACCCGTCCTGCTATATGGGGCAGAAGCATGGACCATGACAACAGCAGATGAAGCGGCTTTGGGAGTGTTCGAGAGAAAAGTTCTTCGAAAAATTTATGGACCTCTACGCGTTGGCGATGGCGAGTACCGAAGAAGATTTAATGTTGAGCTGTACGAGCTATACGCAGACATCAACATAGTCCAGCGAATTAAAACGCAGCGGCTGCGCTGGCTAGGCCATGTTATGCGAATGAAAGATGATGCTCCGGCCAAGAAAGTGTTTCTATCGGAACCCGCCTATGGAAGCAGAGGTAGAGGGCGGCCCCCACTCCGTTGGAAGGACCAGGTGGAAAACGATTTAAACTCCCTTGGTGTGACCAATTGGCGCCGGTTGGCGGAGCGAAGGAGCGACTGGCGCGCCTTGTTGGACGGCCATAACCGTTTAGACGGTTAAGCGCCAATTAAGTAAGTAAGTAAGTAAGTTTTCCAAAAGCAAAATAAATTACAGCAAAGATTACAAAGTTAAACAGCCTTATAAAATCAGCTATGTTGAGGCGGACAGCATAGCAAAAAGTATGGTGAACTCCTGGTGCAGCCGTCCCACAATTTCCACAAAGCTTTAGAACTCTACAATGTATCTACCATCTTATATTTAGAGAGTCTTTGTCTTTGCTTAAATTGCTAATCAAAGTTGCAATTGCCTTTTTGTAGGCAGTACTAAAAAATTGAAAAGAAAAAGATGATAAACCAAAGATAGTAGATTAATAAGAGGGAGCATTGTAGAGTCGTTCATTCTCCACAAAGTGGGACGGCTGCACCAGGAATACACCATACGTTTTGCTCCTGCTTCGTTTTCACCATATGAATTAAAAAGGTCATAAGCCTGGGCAATTTTAGTGGTGTAAATTGCATGGCGCCAGCGCCAATGCGGTGCCAGCTCAATGGTAGCTCATTGACGCAATGACTCCAAGCGAATTTTTTACGCTACTTAGTAGTGAGTGCGTAGTACATTTCACTTGCGCTATTGAATGAAAGGATTTTTGTGTGTCAGGCACGAGTTTGCTGTTATTGGCGCTATGGCAATGATGACACTGAGCTGATGACGGTAGTGCTGGTAGTTCAGCTTTTGAATCAGAGAAAGAATTGATGACCCGTGTAAATTATTATCGTTTTGGCTATTATTTGTTGTGTATTGCAACCAAATAAATGCTGCGGACATAAACAACCGGAGTCATTTTTGAGTTTTATATTTCAGATTTAATGCACGATTAATATGGGTGTTTTTGAGCAGACAAATAATAACAGTGGTATTGCTAAAGTGCTGCTTAGTTGATGGAATGTCGCTAATTTCCTAGCGATGATCAATATATTGTCAATATTTCGTTCAGCGAACGCGCGAAATTGCCACATCGGCTCAAATTTTCCATTGTTGATTTAACTTAAGCTGTTGTGCCAATATTTTTCTGCCAGGTTATTTTCAAATAGGTAATTCTCCCAAAAGGCAAAATAAATTACAGAATTATACAGCCTTGAAAAGTCAGCTATGTTGAGGCGGACAGCATAGCAAAAGGTATGGTGAATTCCTCGTACAGCCGTCCCACAAATTCCACAAAGCTTTAGAACCCTACAATGTACCATCTTATATTTAGAGAGTCTTTGGTTCAACCAAAGAGCGTAGATTAATAAGAGGGAGCATTGTAGAGTCGTTCATTCTCCACAAAGTGGAACGACTACACCAGGAATACACCATACGTTTTGCCCCTGTTTCGTTTTCACCATCGAGATTAAAAAAGTCATGAGCCTGGGTATTCGCGCAATTTTAGTGATGTAAATTGCATAGCGCCAGCGCCAATGCGGTGCCAGCTCAATGGTAACTCATTGACGCAATTACTCCAAGCGAATTTTTGACGCTACTTAGAAGTGAGTGCGT
Source organism: Eurosta solidaginis (assembly GCF_040869045.1). Taxonomy (NCBI): domain Eukaryota; kingdom Metazoa; phylum Arthropoda; class Insecta; order Diptera; family Tephritidae; genus Eurosta; species Eurosta solidaginis. The sequence goes on along the minus strand of NC_090321.1, from coordinate 24,630,362 downwards.
AGTACATTTCACTTGCGCTATAGAGTGAAACGACTTTTGTGTGTCAGGCACGAGTTTGGTGTTATTGGCGCTACTGGCAATGATGACACTGAGCTGATGACGGTAACGCTGGAAGTTCAGCTTTTGAATCAGAGAAAGAATTGATGACCCGTGTAAATTATTATGGCTTTGGCTATTATTGGTTGTGTATTTGAACGAAATAAATGCTGCGGACATAACAACCGGAGTCATTTTGAGTTTTATATTTTAGATTTAATGCACAATTAATATGGGTGTGTTTGAGGAACCAAATAATAACAGTAGTATTGCTAAAGTGCTGCTTAGTTGCTGGAATGTTGCTAATTTCCTAGCGATGATCAATAGATTTTCAATATTTCGTTCAATGAACGCGCCAAATTGCCACATCTGCTCAAATTTTCCAAGATTTTCCATTGTTGATTTAACTTAAGCTGTTATGCCAATATTTTCCAGCCAGCTTATTTCAAATAGGTCATTTTTCCAAAAGCAATATAAATTACAGCAAAGATTACAGAGTTAAACAACCTTAAAAAATCAGCTATGTTGAGGCGGACAGCATAGCAAAAAGTATGGTGAATTCCTGGTGCAGCCGTTCCACAATTTCCACAAAGCTTTAGAACTCTACAATGTACCATCTTATATTTAGAGAGTCTTTGATAGTACTTTCAGAGAATTTAAACACAATGAGAAGGCGTTATTTTGGCATCCACTGCTTACGATCCATTTGCATGTGTCACGTCTTGCACTTCACCTCTATTCCCCAAATTCATGTTAACTTAACAGGGTGCAAGACGTAACAGAAAATTCTCTTAACGATTTCCTCTGTTCGTCTGTTACCAAAAAATCTCTGATCAGAGCAAATATATTGGAAATTTGAATTCTCTGATTTTTTGTAAATAAATTATGATGGTTGGAAGGTTGAAGTCTTCGGCACAGCCGAAGACAGTCCTGTCCTTACTTGTTTTTTTTTATATTCAAAGTGTGAATTTGAATCTGTGCCTATGATTCAGGGCAAAACAAAAACAAAAGTGCTACATGTGTATAGGGGTTGAGCAGCTCCGATGTAAAGAAATATTTTGACAAGTATAAAATACATTATTCAGTCAACAAATATAGTCAAAAAAGATTCAGAAAGCTGAATTAAAAATTATTATAAATTTTTGATCTCCTAAAGTAAACACATTTGATTCAAATATGATTCCAAAATGTGGTTGAAAAAATATATTCAGTGTTTGATCATCTAAAGTATTCATATTTGATTATTTCTTTTGTTCAATTGTATGGTAACTCATTATTTTGTCAGAAAGAGTAATCAAATTATATTGATATGTAGGGAAATTGAAAATTTAATCACCTAAATGGTGAGTGGGTATAAACAAACCTAGATTGGTATACATATATGTACACACATATATTCCTAAACTAAAGATCAGCCTACACCCCCATTTCCCACCCACTTCATTGATACCAATATATCCATGCATAAGCTAACAAATGTTTGCACATTCACATGTTCAAATAAAAGACAAACTGTTTCAATCAACCACTTCCTAAAAAAACTATTCTTACGCACAAGCATATGTACAAATCTATGTTCATATGTAAGCTAAGAAATATTTTTATATTCGCATGTTGACAAACAAAACAAAATTCACGTCAACCATCCAACCATACGCACAAGCACACATACATATGTACATATGTATGCTCATGTTTTGTATGTAAATCGCAAAATCCTGAAAACTAGCTTCCTCTTGATTTTTCATTCATAAATTCTTCTTCTTAAGTTGTCCAAATTGATGGCAACATGGCATTTGATAAAATCGTCAAAAGACAAATTTTTGCGATTTTATAAATTCCAACTTCGATGCATATTGGGGGTATTCATTATGACGAGCATAACTACTTTCATAACCCCGCACTTTTCCTATGAAATAATAACAAACTATTTATAAGCCTGTATGAAAGTACTAATATGGTAGTAAAAAATGCAAATAAACATGCACAGATATTGCCTAGTAAATGTCCACTAACATATTAGCAATATAATCTAAAAATTTCCATCCATTGTTCATATAAATTATTGCAAATAATTTTCTCATATCCTGAATTGCCGAGTTGTCACAGCTTATGGACATTTTTATTTGCTATATGAAACCCCCTAACATATTCTGCCGAAAAATTGTTCGCGCAGTCACGTTGCCAAATTTGCAGCAACTGTGTTGCAGTTGCTACATAAGAGTGGTGTTTTACCCGTTTCTGGCCCGAATTCGCACTGTGACGTCATACTGTATATGCTGACTTGTTTACCACATGTCAGTACAAAGTAAGAATTTTACATTATTTTCATAGATAAAAATTAATATATGGGAGCGGCGAAATAAATTAAAGTAATTTTGCGAAGAAATATAACATTATTTCGCAAAAGAGCAATAAATTCGTTTATTTTAATTTTATAATAAATTCCCCTTTTAGCTGTGAGTTATTAAAGGTATAAACGGCAACACTTTTAACCACCGACGACACATAATTTGGCTCGTGCCTATTGTATTTCGTCGGCTAATTGCCACGAGCATTGATATTTACATATACATGGCCGTATACGCGGATTGCCATAATTGATTTGGTCGCTTCATAACGCGGAAAGCGACAAGTTGTTTTTTTAATAACTTAAGACACTGCCACAGCATCAAAGCGACCAAGCTTTTTATACATGTCTGCCTTTAATTGTAGTATTATTGAATATGTATATATGTATGTACATTTGTACTTTTTTGCTTTGGTTTGTATTTTCATACATACTATATATTCAATGATACCAATGCTCAACATCTGATCAACAGGCACATGTCTTTTGTGTATTGTAGGTCTTATTTACATATTTAAGGGTTGATTTGAGGCAGGTCAAATGTATTTAAGTTTGACTTGGCTTATCAAACCGCCTTTGAAAATATTCAAGTACATAGGTACTTACATCATTGTACTGAATAACACATATAAAATGCTTTAGGAAATTTCTTTATAGATACCTCCCCTCCCACCCATAGTCCAAATAATAACTAAATATTTTTTTATTTATTCAATTGTTATCAAATATTTTATTTATTTCAATTTTTCAATTTATTAATAATTCATACTTCATGGTTAATGTGCATACATTTTATGCAAATTAACGTTTTATAAATATGCAATGGATTTCGTGTGCACAGAAATTCCAAGTGTGCAAATGCCGTCGGCAAAACACTATTTGCATGCATATTTCAATTTGCATACATTTTCCTAACATTTTAATTTATTAACAAAAAGGGATTGGATAGTTCACAAATGTATGATTAATTTACATACATTTCATGAAAGGGCATATTTTGGGTATATGAATAGGTTTTTGTTTGTAAAGAAATAAGCAAAATTTCTGCAATTTGCATCAACATAAAACAAGCAAATATATTGCTATTATTATATTAATTAAGTTCAAATTCATATTAAATCATAAAACAAGCAAATATATTGCTACAAGTAATAAAATTTAAATTTAATTAATCCTACTAAATAAATACCTATGTATATTCCCACAAAGAAATCATATTAAGAGAAAATCCAGAGAATTTATACACCAGCTGAAACTGTTGACAGAGAATTTTCTGCTGTTAACTGGTTAACATTGAAATTGGATTGTGTGTGGTGAAGTGCAAGACGTGTTCACATGCAAAAAAGTTGGAATCTAGCAAAAACGCCTTCTCATTGTGTTTAAATTCTCTGGTACAATGATGTAAGTACCTATGTACTTGAATATTTTCAAAGGCAGGTTTGATAAGCCAAGTCAAACATAAATATATTTGACCTGCCTCAAATCAACCCTTAAATATGTAAATAAGACCTACAATACACAAAAGACATGTGCCTGTTGATCAGATGTTGAGCATTGTATCATTGAATATATATGTATGAAAATACAAACCAAAGCAAAAAAGTACAAATGTACATAAATATATACATATTCAATAATACTACAATTAAAGGCAGACATGTATAAAAAGCTTGGTCGCTTTGATGCTGTGGCAGTGTCTTAAGTTATTAAAAAAACAACTTGTCGCTTTCCGCGTTATGAAGCGACCAAATCAATTATGGCAATCCGCGTATACGGCCATGTATATGTAAATATCAATGCTCGTGGCAATTAGCCGACGAAATACAATAGGCACGAGCCAAATTATGTGTCGTCGGTGGTTAAAAGTGTTGCCGTTTATACCTTTAATAACTCACAGCTAAAAGGGGAATTTATTATAAAATTAAAATAAACGAATTTATTGCTCTTTTGCGAAATAATGTTATATTTCTTCGCAAAATTACTTTAATTTATTTCGCCGCTCCCATATATTAATTTTTATCTATGAAAATAATGTAAAATTCTTACTTTGTACTGACATGTGGTAAACAAGTCAGCATATACAGTATGACGTCACAGTGCGAATTCGGGCCAGAAACGGGTAAAACACCACTCTTATGTAGCAACTGCAACACAGTTGCTGCAAATTTGGCAACGTGACTGCGCGAACAATTTTTCGGCAGAATATGTTAGGGGGTTTCATATAGCAAATAAAAATGTCCATAAGCTGTGACAACTCGGCAATTCAGGATATGAGAAAATTATTTGCAATAATTTATATGAACAATGGATGGAAATTTTTAGATTATATTGCTAATATGTTAGTGGACATTTACTAGGCAATATCTGTGCATGTTTATTTGCATTTTTTACTACCATATTAGTACTTTCATACAGGCTTATAAATAGTTTGTTATTATTTCAAAGGGAAAGTGCGGGGTTATGAAAGTAGTTATGCTCGTCATAATGAATACCCCCAATATGCATCGAAGTTGGAATTTATAAAATCGCAAAAATTTGTCTTTTGACGATTTTATAAATTCTATCATCAATTTGGACAACTTAAGAAGAAGAATTTATGAATGAAAAATCAAGAGGAAGCTAGTTTTCAGAATTTTGTGATTTACATACAAAACATGAGCATACATATGTAAATAGGTATGTGTGCTTGTGCGTATGGTTGGATGGTTGAAGTGAATTTTGTTTTCTTTGTCAACATGCGAATATAAAAATATTTCTTAGCTTACATATGAACATAGATTTGTACATATGCTTGTGCGTAAGAATAATTTTTGTTGGAAGTGGTTGATTGAAACAGTTTGTCTTTTATTTGAACATGTGAATGTACAAACATTTGTTAGCTTATGCATGGATATATTGGTATCAATGAAGTGGGTGGGAAATGTGGGTGTAGGCTGATCTTTAGTTTAGGAATATATGTGTGTACATATATACCAATCTAGGTTTGTTTATACCCACCAACCATTTAGGTGATTAAATTTTCAATTTCCCTACATATCAATATAATTTGATTACTCTTTCTGACAAAATAATGAGTTACCATACAATTGACACTGAATATATTTTTTCAAACACATTTTGGAATCATATTTGAATCAAATGTGTTTACTTTAGGAGATCAAAAATTTATAATAATTTTTAATTCAGTTTTCTGGATCTTTTTTGACTATATTTCTTGACTGAATAAGGTATTTTATACTTGTCAAAATATTTCTTTACATCGGAGCTGCTCAACCCCTACACACTTGTAGCACTTTTGTTTTTGTTTTGCCCTGAATCATAGGCACAGATTCAAATTCACACTTTGAATATAAAAACAAGTAAGAACGGGACTGTCTTCGGCTGTGCCGAAGACTTCATACCTTTCATGAATGGGGCTGAACAATAATCTTATCCCGTTCGTAATCTCCGAATAATCGGATGTATAAGATAAGAAATATATAGTGAACCGATCTACATACCTTAACGATTTTTAAGATAAATATAAAATAAAAAACAGGTAGGTACTTTGTGTGAGGATGCAAAGTTTCAGGTTTTTTGTGGTCTGCGTGTAAAAACTATGACTACGAATCACGTATTTCAAAAATATATGACGAAAACCTAACTATTTGATGAAATTTGATGAATTTTGAAGATTCTAGCCGTAAAAAAGGGGTCAAAATGACAGTTTATATGAAGTATATAATATATATACGACCGATCTCTATGATTTTTTCAGACAACAATATATGCTATATACGTAAGCATTTTGTGAAATTTGAAGCTTCTAACTGTTAAAACGGGGCAGAAATTGCGCAAAGTTTCTTATCTGAACAATCGGTTGTATGAGATATATACTATGTGTACCACCGATCTCAATGATTTTTTCAGATATCAATATATGCTATACACGTAAGCAGTTGGTGAAATTTGAAGCTTCTAGCTGTTAAAATGGGGCCGAAATCGTAAAAAAAATATTTATATACTATATATATATACTATATATACCATCATATATATATTATATATATCACCGATCTCTATGATTTTTTGACACAACAATACATACTATATACGTAAGCAATCGGTGAAATTTGAAGCTTATAACTGTTAAAATGGGGAAGAAATTGCGCAAAGTTTCTTATCTGAACAATCGGTTGTATGGGATATATACTATATATACCACCGGTATCTATGATTTTCTCAGACAACAATATATGCTATACACGTAAGCATTTGGTGAAATTTGAACATATCTAAACGATTTTAAGATAAATATAAAATAAAAAATAGGTAGGTAATCTGTGTGAGGATGCAAAGCTTCACGTTTTTTGTGGTCTGCATGTAAAAACTATGGCTACGAATCACGTATTTCAAAAATATATGACGTAAACGTAATTATTTGATGAAATTTGATGAATCTTGAAGCTTCTAGCCGTAAAAAAGGGGTCAATATGACAGTTTATATGAAGTATATAATATATATACGACCGATCTCTATGATTTTTTCAGACAACAATATATGCTATATACGAAAGCATTTTGTGAAATTTGAAGCTTCTAACTGTTAAAACGGGGCAGAAATTGCGCAAAGTTTCTTATCTGAACAATCGGTTGTATGAGATATATACTATGTATATCACCGATCTCAATGATTTTTTCAGACATCAATATATGCTATACACGTAAGCAGTTGGTAAAATTTGAAGCTTCTAGCTGTTAAAATGGGGTAGAAATTGCGAAAAGTTTCTTATCTGAACAATCGGTTGTATGAGATATATACTATATATAGAACCGATCTCTATGATTTTTTCAGACAACAATATATGCTATATACGTAAGCAATCAGTGAAATTTGAAGCTTATAGCTGTTAAAATGGGGTAGAAATTGCGAAAAGTTTCTTATCTGAACAATCGGTTGTATGAGATATATACTATATATACAACCGATCTCTATGATTTTTTCAGACAACAATATATGCTATATGCGTAAGCAATCGGTGAAATTTGAAGCTTATAGCTGTTAAAATGGGGTAGAGATTGCGAAAAGTTTCTTATCTGAACAATCGGTTGTATGAGATATACTATATATACAACCGATCTCTATGATTTTTTCAGACAACAGTATATGCTATATAAGTAAATATTCGGTGAAATTTGAAGCTTCTAGCTGTTAAAATGGGGCTAAAATTTGCGAAAATATATATATATATACTATATATATATACTATATATACCACCATATATATACTATATATACCACCGATCTTTATGATTTTTTCAGGCAACAATATATGCTATATACGTAAGCATTCGCTGAAATTTGAAGCCTCTAGCTCTTAAAATAGGGCAGTAATTACGAAAAGTTCCTTATCTGAACAATCGGTTGTGGGGGATATATACTATATATACGACCGATCTCATAAATTTTTTCAGGCAACAATATGTTCAATATACGAAAGTATATGGTGAAGTTTGAAGCTTCAATCTGTTAAATTGGGTAAGATATTACAAAAATCCTCTTTTTCTGAAAAATCGGTTGTATGGAGGATATATGCTATAGTGGTCCGATCCGGTCGGTTCCGACAAATGTCTAATCGGACACCCAAATACACCTGCTCACCAAATTTTATCAAGATATCTCAAAAATTGAGGGACTAGTTTGCATACAAACAGACAGACGGACAGACGGACAGACGGACAGACGGACAGACGGACATGGCTAAAACAACTCAGCTCTTCAACCTGATTATTTCGGTATACTTAATGGTGGGTCTATCTATTTTCCTTTAAGGACTTACAATTTTCGGTTTCGTGACGAAATTAATATACCATTTCATTTTCATGAAAGGTATAAAAACGGGTTGGTACTTTGTGTGAGGATGCAAAGTTTCAGGTTTTTTGTGGTCTGCGTGTAAAAACTATGACTACGAATCACGTATTTCAAAAATATATGACGAAAACGTAACTATTTGATGAAATTTGATGAATTTTGAAGATTCTAGCCGTAAAAAAGGGGTCAAAATGACAGTTTATATGAAGTATATAATATATATACGACCGATCTCTATGATTTTTTCAGACAACAATATATGCTATATACGTAAGCATTTTGTGAAATTTGAAGCTTCTAACTGTTAAAACGGGGCAGAAATTGCGCAAAGTTTCTTATCTGAACAATCGGTTGTATGAGATATATACTATGTGTACCACCGATCTCAATGATTTTTTCAGACATCAATATATGCTATACACGTAAGCAGTTGGTGAAATTTGAAGCTTCTAGCTGTTAAAATGGGGCCGAAATCGTAAAAAAAATATTTATATACTATATATATATACTATATATACCATCATATATATATTATATATATCACCGATCTCTATGATTTTTTGACACAACAATACATACTATATACGTAAGCAATCGGTGAAATTTGAAGCTTATAACTGTTAAAATGGGGAAGAAATTGCGCAAAGTTTCTTATCTGAACAATCGGTTGTATGGGATATATACTATATATACCACCGGTATCTATGATTTTCTCAGACAACAATATATGCTATACACGTAAGCATTTGGTGAAATTTGAACATATCTAAACGATTTTAAGATAAATATAAAATAAAAAATAGGTAGGTAATCTGTGTGAGGATGCAAAGCTTCACGTTTTTTGTGGTCTGCATGTAAAAACTATGGCTACGAATCACGTATTTCAAAAATATATGACGTAAACGTAATTATTTGATGAAATTTGATGAATCTTGAAGCTTCTAGCCGTAAAAAAGGGGTCAATATGACAGTTTATATGAAGTATATAATATATATACGACCGATCTCTATGATTTTTTCAGACAACAATATATGCTATATACGAAAGCATTTTGTATAATTTGAAGCTTCTAACTGTTAAAACGGGGCAGAAATTGCGCAAAGTTTCTTATCTGAACAATCGGTTGTATGAGATATATACTATGTATATCACCGATCTCAATGATTTTTTCAGACATCAATATATGCTATACACGTAAGCAGTTGGTAAAATTTGAAGCTTCTAGCTGTTAAAATGGGGTAGAAATTGCGAAAAGTTTCTTATCTGAACAATCGGTTGTATGAGATATATACTATATATAGAACCGATCTCTATGATTTTTTCAGACAACAATATATGCTATATACGTAAGCAATCAGTGAAATTTGAAGCTTATAGCTGTTAAAATGGGGTAGAAATTGCGAAAAGTTTCTTATCTGAACAATCGGTTGTATGAGATATATACTATATATACAACCGATCTCTATGATTTTTTCAGACAACAATATATGCTATATGCGTAAGCAATCGGTGAAATTTGAAGCTTATAGCTGTTAAAATGGGGTAGAGATTGCGAAAAGTTTCTTATCTGAACAATCGGTTGTATGAGATATACTATATATACTACCGATCTCTATGATTTTTTCAGACAACAGTATATGCTATATAAGTAAATATTCGGTGAAATTTGAAGCTTCTAGCTGTTAAAATGGGGCTAAAATTTGCGAAAATATATATATATATACTATATATATATACTATATATACCACCATATATATACTATATATACCACCGATCTTTATGATTTTTTCAGGCAACAATATATGCTATATACGTAAGCATTCGCTGAAATTTGAAGCCTCTAGCTCTTAAAATAGGGCAGTAATTACGAAAAGTTCCTTATCTGAACAATCGGTTGTGGGGGATATATACTATATATACGACCGATCTCATAAATTTTTTCAGGCAACAATATGTTCAATATACGAAAGTATATGGTGAAGTTTGAAGCTTCAATCTGTTAAATTGGGTAAGATATTACAAAAATCCTCTTTTTCTGAAAAATCGGTTGTATGGAGGATATATGCTATAGTGGTCCGATCCGGTCGGTTCCGACAAATGTCTAATCGGACACCCAAATACACCTGCTCACCAAATTTTATCAAGATATCTCAAAAATTGAGGGACTAGTTTGCATACAAACAGACAGACGGACAGACGGACAGACGGACAGACGGACAGACGGACATGGCTAAAACAACTCAGCTCTTCAACCTGATTATTTCGGTATACTTAATGGTGGGTCTATCTATTTTCCTTTAAGGACTTACAATTTTCGGTTTCGTGACGAAATTAATATACCATTTCATTTTCATGAAAGGTATAAAAACGGGTTGGTACTTTGTGTGAGGATGCAAAGTTTCAGGTTTTTTGTGGTCTGCGTGTAAAAACTATGACTACGAATCACGTATTTCAAAAATATATGACGAAAACGTAACTATTTGATGAAATTTGATGAATTTTGAAGATTCTAGCCGTAAAAAAGGGGTCAAAATGACAGTTTATATGAAGTATATAATATATATACGACCGATCTCTATGATTTTTTCAGACAACAATATATGCTATATACGTAAGCATTTTGTGAAATTTGAAGCTTCTAACTGTTAAAACGGGGCAGAAATTGCGCAAAGTTTCTTATCTGAACAATCGGTTGTATGAGATATATACTATGTGTACCACCGATCTCAATGATTTTTTCAGACATCAATATATGCTATACACGTAAGCAGTTGGTGAAATTTGAAGCTTCTAGCTGTTAAAATGGGGCCGAAATCGTAAAAAAAATATTTATATACTATATATATATACTATATATACCATCATATATATATTATATATATCACCGATCTCTATGATTTTTTGACACAACAATACATACTATATACGTAAGCAATCGGTGAAATTTGAAGCTTATAACTGTTAAAATGGGGAAGAAATTGCGCAAAGTTTCTTATCTGAACAATCGGTTGTATGAGATATATACTATATATACCACCGGTATCTATGATTTTCTCAGACAACAATATATGCTATACACGTAAGCATTTGGTGAAATTTGAACATATCTAAACGATTTTAAGATAAATATAAAATAAAAAATAGGTAGGTAATCTGTGTGAGGATGCAAAGCTTCACGTTTTTTGTGGTCTGCATGTAAAAACTATGGCTACGAATCACGTATTTCAAAAATATATGACGTAAACGTAATTATTTGATGAAATTTGATGAATCTTGAAGCTTCTAGCCGTAAAAAAGGGGTCAATATGACAGTTTATATGAAGTATATAATATATATACGACCGATCTCTATGATTTTTTCAGACAACAATATATGCTATATACGAAAGCATTTTGTATAATTTGAAGCTTCTAACTGTTAAAACGGGGCAGAAATTGCGCAAAGTTTCTTATCTGAACAATCGGTTGTATGAGATATATACTATGTATATCACCGATCTCAATGATTTTTTCAGACATCAATATATGCTATACACGTAAGCAGTTGGTAAAATTTGAAGCTTCTAGCTGTTAAAATGGGGTAGAAATTGCGAAAAGTTTCTTATCTGAACAATCGGTTGTATGAGATATATACTATATATAGAACCGATCTCTATGATTTTTTCAGACAACAATATATGCTATATACGTAAGCAATCAGTGAAATTTGAAGCTTATAGCTGTTAAAATGGGGTAGAAATTGCGAAAAGTTTCTTATCTGAACAATCGGTTGTATGAGATATATACTATATATACAACCGATCTCTATGATTTTTTCAGACAACAATATATGCTATATGCGTAAGCAATCGGTGAAATTTGAAGCTTATAGCTGTTAAAATGGGGTAGAGATTGCGAAAAGTTTCTTATCTGAACAATCGGTTGTATGAGATATACTATATATACAACCGATCTCTATGATTTTTTCAGACAACAGTATATGCTATATAAGTAAATATTCGGTGAAATTTGAAGCTTCTAGCTGTTAAAATGGGGCTAAAATTTGCGAAAATATATATATATATACTATATATATATACTATATATACCACCATATATATACTATATATACCACCGATCTTTATGATTTTTTCAGGCAACAATATATGCTATATACGTAAGCATTCGCTGAAATTTGAAGCCTCTAGCTCTTAAAATAGGGCAGTAATTACGAAAAGTTCCTTATCTGAACAATCGGTTGTGGGGGATATATACTATATATACGACCGATCTCATAAATTTTTTCAGGCAACAATATGTTCAATATACGAAAGTATATGGTGAAGTTTGAAGCTTCAATCTGTTAAATTGGGTAAGATATTACAAAAATCCTCTTTTTCTGAAAAATCGGTTGTATGGAGGATATATGCTATAGTGGTCCGATCCGGTCGGTTCCGACAAATGTCTAATCGGACACCCAAATACACCTGCTCACCAAATTTTATCAAGATATCTCAAAAATTGAGGGACTAGTTTGCATACAAACAGACAGACGGACAGACGGACAGACGGACATGGCTAAAACAACTCAGCTCTTCAACCTGATTATTTCGGTATACTTAATGGTGGGTCTATCTATTTTCCTTTAAGGACTTACAATTTTCGGTTTCGTGACGAAATTAATATACCATTTCATTTTCATGAAAGGTATAAAAAAACAAGTAAGGACAGGACTGTCTTCAGCTGTGCCGAAGACTTCAACCTTCCAACCATCATAATTTATTTACAAAAAATCAGAGAATTAAATTTGCAATATACTTGCTCTGATCAGAGAATTTTTTGGTAACAGACGAACAGAGAAAATCGTTAAGAGAATTTTCTGTTACGTCTTGCACCCTGTTAAGTTAACATGAATTTGTGGAATAGTGGTGAAGTGCAAGACGTGTCACATGCAAATGGATCGTAAGCAGTGGATGCCAAAAAAACGCCTTCTCATTGTGTTTAAATTCTCTGATACCACTTATACTTTGCTACTCGCTGGCTTAATAACCAAACTGATTGATAACTCAAATTAAACTGAATTCTTCTTACTCACCTGCCCCGCTTTTATAGTTTACGCTGCATACTTCTAGGCTCTTCCATTTCCAGAACTTACCAACAATATTCGTGTGTGTATAGTTCTCATATAGTTTCTACTTGTTTACAATTGTCTATTTTTTAGCGCTTCTCAGATGTACATATGTGAGTTTGTAGTTTACAGTCTCCCGCACACACATGAGCGTATAAGTAAATTCATCTGTGTGTGACATCTCATCTCTCGCTGCCTTGTATGTAAATGTTGCTCGTCGGAATGTGTACATATGTGTAGACGCAATTATTGATTCGTTTATGTAGATACATAATGATTGAATTATTGATGTGAATTCACGTCACTGCTTAGCATCGGCCTGGAGATGGCAGCACTCCTTAGTTTTGCTAATATTCGTAACAATATATATCCCATACAACCGTTCGTTCAGATAAGGTGGGTCTTTGCCATTTTGTATTTTATATTTATCTTAAAAATCGCTTAGGTATGTACATCTGTTCACTATATATTTCTTATCTTATATATCCGATTATTTGGAGATTACGAACGGGATAAGATTATTGTTCAACCCCATTCATGAAAGGTATGAAGTCTTCGGCACAGCCGAAGAAAGCCCCGTCCTTACTTGTTTTTGTTTTTTTGTTTGTTTTAAGTGTAACCTGATAGGTTACCAAACAGAATTACCTCTTAAGGTAAAAATCCAACAGCTATAGTAGATTCCTATAAAACGTATCCCTTTCCCCATTCCACAAGGTGTCTACAGCTTCGATAGAGCAGGAATATCAGAAATGCTCTCAAAGCTATGAAAGTTACAAGTCGCAAATTATCGACACCATGCAATTGTTGAGACCCCCTACTAAATCACCCAACCAAGACCCCGGAATATTCCACGGTATTCATGAAGACGGACCCGTATTTAGAGATATGTTTACGGCGGTCTATAGTTATCATCACCGATTAACTCAAACCGAAAAACTTTACCACCTGCTGCAAAAGACAAGAGGTTAGGCAATACAATACCCTCTAACGGATGATAGCTTCCAGCTGTCATGGGACGCCCTCGCAGCTCGGTACGAAAACCGATGAATAATCAGTTGAATACCCTCTTTAGTCTTCAGAAAATATACTCTGAAAATGGTGAGCAGATTCAAAAGAAGAAAACCAGTGGAATAAGCAAAATAAAAAGAATTTACTATTTGATGAGAGCTATCCGAAGCACATTGAATAATTGATTCTTTATTGATTTCTTTCTTCTATTTATACGCATTTTACATCGAAAAAACTTATTTTCTACATTACATAGTTATTACAAAGTTCCCTACATACATGTGTACATATGGGTGTTTGCGTAGTCAACACAAAATAAGTTTTGGTTAGGGGTTGAATGTGCCTGTTTTTGACTGGTTCGTGTCAAATATTTATAAGCATAAATGAATGAATTTTAAGACCTACTATACTAAAACAAATAATTGTTTATGTACCCTGGCAGTACCAACCTCTAATTGGGAGCGTTTACGTTCGAAGAATTCACAACACTCCTCTTTCGGATAGAAGCGGTGCTTAATTCTCGCCCTTTCTCCCCTATGCCACAGGACCCAAGTGATTTATTAGCCTTCACTCCAATGCACTTCCTTGCGGGGCTCCCCTTAGCCTGCTTGCCAGAACCGAATGCCGAAAACTTATCTCCAACTACAAAATGGCAAAGGTTGAAGGTTCTATATTAAAATGTAAACATCCACAACAGAACGTTCGCGAAGGAGTTAGTTATGTTTAAGGACGACCTAATCACTCCAATGACTGGCATTTATTTATTTGCATTGCATAAAGATTCTTACATGTATCCTGTACTAATTAAAGTAACTTGTCGTTTCCTTAACTTTGCATATCCAAGACAATACAACAAAACATATCCTTTTTTATATTAAGAAGTAAGCGGCCCAACAGATTGTGATGGACCGCTTTAAGTTAGTTGTTCGCTATCCGCCACACTATATACGCCTCTTAAATAGATCTTCAAAATAAATAAAAGCGAGATTTTTATTACATATATACAATATTATAGTTAATAAACTATTAAAACAAGAGTTGTGGCGCATTTTTATACTCAGTTGAGCAGAGCTCACAGAGTATATTAAGTTTGATTGGATAACGGTTGGTTGTTCAGGTATAAAGGAATCGAGATAGATATAGACTTCCATATATCAAAATAATCAGGATCGAAAAAAAATTTGATTGAGCCATGTCCGTCCGTCCGTCCGTCCGTTAACACGATAACTTGAGTAAATTTTGAGGTAAATTGATGAAATTTGGTATGTAGGTTCCTGAGTGCTCATCTCAGATCGCTATTTAAAATGAACGAAATCGGACCATAACCACGCCCACTTTTTCGATATCGAAAATTTCGAAAAACCGAAAAAGTGCGATAATTCATTACCAAAGAAAGCTAAAACGATGAAACTTGGTAGATGGGTTGACCTTATGACACAGAATATAAAACTAGTAAAATTTTGGACAATGGGCGTGGCGCCGCCCACTTTTAAAAGAAGGTAATTTAAAATTTTGCAAGCTGTAATTTGGCAGTCGTTGAAGATATCATGATGAAATTTGGCAGGAACGTTACTCCTATTACTATATGTACGCTTAATAAAAATTAGCAAAATCGGAGAAGGACCGCGCCCACTTTTAAAAAAAAAATTTTTTTTTAAGTAAAATGTTAACAAAAAATTTAATATCTTTACAGTATATAAGTAAATTATGTCAACATTCAACTCCAGTAATGATATGGTGCAACAAAATACAAAAATAAAAGAAAATTTTGAGGGCGTGGCTCCGCCCTTTTTCATTTAATTTGTCTAGGATACTTTTAACGCCATAAGTCGAACAAAAATTAACCAATCCTTTTGAAATTTGGTAGGGGCATAGATATTATGACGTTAACTATTTTCCGTGAAAATGGGCGAAATCGGTTGAAGCCACGCCCAGTTTTTATACACAGTCGTCCGTCTGTCCTTCCGCATGGCCGTTAACACGTTAACTTGAGTAAATTTTGAGGTATCTTGATGAAATTTGGTATGTAGGTTCCTGGGCACTCATCTCAGATCGCTATTTAAAATTAACGAAATCGGACCGTAACCACGCCCACTTTTTCGATATCGAAAATTACGAAAAATGAAAAATATACCAAAAACGAAAAGAGGGATGAAACATGGTAATTGGATTGGTTTATTGACGCGAAATATAACTTTAGAAAAAACTTTGTAAAATGGTTGTGACACCTACCATATTAATTAGAAGAAAATGAAAAAGTTCTGCAGGGCGAAATAAAGAACCCTTGAAATCTTGGCAGGTATTACATATATAAATAAATTAGCGGTATCCAACAGATGATGTTCTGGGTCACCCTGGTCCACATTTTGGTCGATATCTGGAAAACGCCTTCACATATACAACTACCACCACTCCCTTTTAAAGCTCTCATTAATACTTTTAATTTGATACCAATATCGTACAAACACATTCTAGAGTCACCCCTGGTCCACCTTTATGGCGATATCTCGAAAAGGCGTCCACCTATAGAACTAAGCCCCACGCCCTTTTTAAATACTCATTAACACCTTTCATTTGATACCCATATCGTACAAACATATTCTAGAGTCACCCCTGGTCCACCTTTATGGGGATATCTCGAAAAGGCGACCACCTATAAAACGAGGGCCCACTCCCTTTTAAAAATACTCATTAACACCTTTCATTTGATACCCATATCGTACAAACAAAGTCTAGATTCACCCCTGGTCCACCTTTAATGCGACACCTCGAAAAGGCGTCCACCTATAGAACGAAAGCCCACTCCCTTTTAAAATACTCATTAAGACCTTTCGTTTGATACCCATATTATACAAACGTATTCTAGAGTCACCCCTGGTCCACCTTAATGGCGATATTTCGAGACGGCGTCCACCTATAGAACTAAGGCCCACTCCCTTTTAAAATATTCATAAACACCTTTCGTTTGATACCCATATTGTACAACAAATTCTAGGGTCACCCATGGTCCACCTTTATGGAGATATCTCGAAACGACGTCCACCTATGGAACTAAGGATTACTCCCTTTTAAAATATTCATTAACACCTTTCATTTGATACCCATATTATACAAACAAATTCTAGAGTCAACTCTGGTCCACCTTTATGGCGATATCCCTAAATGGCGTCCACCTATAGAACTATGGTCCACTCCCTCATAAAATACTCTTTCATGCCTTTCATTTGATACACATGTCATACAAACACATTCCAGGGTTTCACTCGGTTCATTTTCCTACATGGTTATTTTCCCTTATGTTGTCACCATAGCTCTCAACAGAGTATGTAATGTTCGGGTACACCCGAACTTAACCTTCCTTACTTGTTTTTTTCTAAAAGTGAAGTGCCGATATTGTCCCTTAAATATTTTCTTAGTGCTCCATACCCCATAAAAGTGCAATTTTATAGGGTAAGAAGCTTCAACAACGAAGTTTTTACCATTTATAATGCAAAAATATCAATAAACACGTTTTGGGCCTATTTTCCAAGCCAAACTTCTACTGGATCACTTTTTCGCAAAAGAACAACCTTAAAATGCTATTTTTATAGGGTGCACTATTTCAAGAGAGATATTGAAGAGCTGCTTATATAATTTAATTAGTATTTCGCACTAAGGTGTTCCTATTATTTTTTCCATCATTGTATATAAATAAATAATTAAATAAATAAATGCAAGGCGCGATAAGCTCCAAAAAGATTTTAGGCCGAGCTTCTCTTTCAATTTGCGTTGTCGTCCTTTTAATTTTTCCTAAAAATTGGCCGAGCGGCATCTGCAAGGCAGGTGCATTTTCACTGAGAAGCTTTTCATGGCAGAAATACACCCGGAGTGTTTGACGAATCACTTGCGAGAAGTGAACCCGCTTAGAAAAACTTTTTTTTTCTAAATTTTTGATGTTATTTTGCCCTGGAGTTGAACCTAGGACTCTCGGTGTGATAGACACCACGGCGGCCGCCAATTTCCAAACATGTCATTCTTCTATATTGCTACTACAGACTGGGCATACTCACAAACATCTGAGTGCCGATATATTGCTGTGTTAATGCTTTTGTTTTTGTATTCAATAATCGAATGTACCTAAATTAAAGTTTTTTCTTGTCACACTTATGCTGCTACAATCACAAAAATTTAGGAGGCTGTCTTTTTTGCCAATTCAAAACTCATTTCTTTTTACACGACAAAATTTTGTATAAATACCACCCACAAAATTCAACTTCCTTCACTTTCAACTTAAAAATCGGCGGAAAATCTTAAAATAAAAAATGAATTTACTCAATTCTATCGCGATCCTGTTCGTATTACTTACCCGTATTTTGACTAATGCGAATTCGCAAAATATAAAGGATAGCCCGTATGTGGTGGTAATACGTTATGACGAGCATTATCTTTGCGTGGGTACTTTAATCTCTTTTAGGAGGGTGCTTACATCTTTATATTGCTTTGATATTGATAATTTCGACTACAGTCATATCCGGGTTACAGCTGGTATATCCAATTTAAATGAAGTAGGAACAGATCGCAAAGCGGTGCGTATAATTCGTCCATGTGATGCAAAAATGGAAGAAATGGACATAGCAGTGATTGCATTGCATAAATCATTCGGCATGAGCTCAAAAATAGATTTAATACCTTTATGCGAAACTGAATTAAACCCGGGCGTACAATTGCGAGTTAGTGGATGGGATGGGACAAATGCCAACAATGATGAACAACCTACCGCTAGACTCCAATCTGCTGACGTTGAAGTATTCCCAATCAACCAATGTGCGACTTGTTATGCGGATATTTTGGTGGCGAAGGGGATAAATTTCCCAAAAGCAGCAATTTGTTTAATAGATCCGGCATGGGAACGTGATACGTGTTCGGGAGATGTTGGTGCACCCGCCGTTGCTGAAGGAAAACTTTATGCGGTGCTAGCAAGTAAAATACGACCTTCGAACAGATTATATCCGACTATATATACTAGTATAAGTAATGAGAGAGTTCGAGTTTTTATAAGCATTGCGATGAGGAGGATTTCAAATAAAGAAAATGAAAATTAAAAATAAAAAATTACTCATCATTTTAAATTTTCTGATTGGTGATAACAAGTTATTTTTTATTCAAGCATTTGTTGAATAATGAATAACATTTTATCGTTAACCGGGTTGAGTTATTATTCATTATTTAAAAAATATGGATTAACAATAAAATTTAAATTTTTATTCAGTAATTCAACAATTAAAAAATAAACCCTCGAGTTGCCCTGAAAATGTACCCATATGCGTAAACAGTTCGGGTGTAGTACTGCAGCTTCTTAGAGTAATATTGAGATGATGTTGAGGTATTTCTGGGATTTTTGGGGGGTTATTTCGGGGACACCCTCGGGATCCTTCCGTGGTGTTTCGGGGGTCATTTCGGAATGGTTCTCGGGTAATTTGGGGGACATTCCGGGTTGATTTTGAGGACTTCCTCGCTGTCAGTTGGGGGTCGTTCCGGGATGTTTTTGAGTACTCCCTTGTGGTCATTTGGGGTATTTCGGCGTGGTTTTAGGGATTCACCCGCGGTCATTTTGGGATGGTTTTAGGGACTCCCTCAGGGTCCTCTCAGGCTCATTTGGGGGTCGTTCCTGAATGTTTATGGGGACTCACTCGGGGGTTATTTCGGTAGGTTTTTGGGGACTCCTTCCGGGTCATTTGGGGTCATTCCCTGATGGTTTTGGGGACTTTTTCGGGTACATTTGGGGGTCATCCGGGGTTGGTTTTGAGGATTCAATCGGCGTTATTTGGTGGTTATTTCGCAATAATTTTGGGGTCCTTCCGGGATGTTTTTAGGTTCTCATTTGGGGTCATATGGGGGTCATTCCGGTATGTTTTTGGGCACTCCCTCTGGGTCATTTGGGGTCATTCCCTGATGGTTTTGGGAACTTTTTCGGGTACATTTGGGGATCATCCGGGGTTGGTTTTGAGGATTCAATCGGCGTTATTTGGTGGTTATTTCGCGATAATTTTGGGGTCTCACTCGGGCACCTATACTTGGGGTACATTCCGGGATGGTTTTGGGGTCTCCCGGGGTCATTTGTGGATCGTTCCGGGATGGTTTGGGTACTCCCTTGGAGTTATTTCACCATGTTGTGGGGATTCCCGCGCAGTAATTCCGATCGTTCCGGGATGGCTTTGGCGACTCCCTCGAGCCTACGGGGGTCATTTAGGGGTCACTTCGGGATGTTTTTGGGTATTCCTTCTGGTAATTTGTGGGTCATTCGGGATGGATCATTCCCGAATGACTTTGGGGACTCCCTCGGGCCCATGTGGTGATTTTTGGGAGTCCATCTGGGTCATACTTTCGGGCTCCTTCCGAGGTTATCCCGAACACCCCGGGAGGACCCTGAAGGAGTCCCCGAAATTGCCAAAAAATTTACACCAAAAGACCCCGCGAGGATCTTCAGTGTGTCCCAGATATTGCCCCAAATTTTTAACTAGTCTGTAAGAAAGCATGTAGATTTAGACTGAATGAATTAAATAAATAAATAAATAAATCCCCGTGGCAGGACGGGACCTACTTGTTTTATGCCGACTCCGAACGGCATTTGCTTTGCCCGGGGCGTGAACCCAGGATCTGCGTGATCAGCAGGCCACAAATAAATAACTTTAAGAAATCTTGTAGTATTAAGAGTTATACCAGAATATCTCCTTCGGTGAAACTACGCTTTGTGCGATATATACAGCAAATGGTGAACATTTTAAGTACTTAAATTTTTATCGGCAGACGCAGCAGTACCAGTCCTTTAGACCACGTTTAGGTTCGAAGTCTCCCTAGAGTAAGTGAATGCAGAACAGTCCCTCCGCAAGGAGCTGCCGCTGACATTTTTTGAAAGATCTGCGAGACTTTGAGGCATAATCTCGGATCTTCCCGAAATGGTAAAAATGTTGATTTCCATAAATACATACAAACAAAGCCATTCCTAAATATTATTTTTCAAATAGAAAAATCAAGCTTTTTAAAGTAAGAACACCGGCGTAAGCTAGCGCGCCGCCCACGCTGCCGCCGCCGGTATATAATCGTGTCTACGCTGCCGCCGCCGATATAGTTATCGGCGTACATTACATTAGACCGGGTTGGTCCCCATTAAAAAAAAGGTGTGAAGTCTGCCCCTAAATGTGAAGCTTATGTTGAAAGTGTTTTTTAATTTATTTAAATCTATCGAAATTTTTGTTACGTCTTGGAAATCTGTGAAAGACCTTCCGTGTGGTAGGCGGAGTTTGCTTCCATCACACCACGACATCAAGATTTATCCCAACAATTTTATGTTGAAGATCGCTTACTAGTGTCCTTAAGTATTTGTTTGGCCTTCATAGAGTTCATTGCTCGAAAGGACACTAAAGGAAATACAGTGCACTCGCGATAAAAAAAACACCCTAATATATGAACACCCCAAAATATGAACACTTTTTCGCTTCCATTGAGCACCCTAAAATATGAACATTATTGATTTTCAAATTTCTATCGAATTTCAAGAGCCTACTAAATGGGGGAATCGCCTAGTTATTAAAATTTAAAATGTACATCACCATCGCTGAGAAATGCTTCAGTTCAGGAGTCAGTATAAATTTTTAACGTCTTTAGTTGGCCATTTCATGCGAGCATAATCGGTACTTCATTTTCATGCAAAAAAATTGTTATATTAATCAGTTTAAAAAATGCCTACAAAAAGCCATAAGTGTTTGACCTTAATAGAAAAATCAAATACTATTGTGGAATATTTACGGGTCAAAGTGTTACTAATTTAGCACTTAAATATGGAGTGACAAAGTCAACAATATGCGGAATTAATAAAAATAACAAGTAAGTAAGGCTAAGTTCGGGTGTAACCGAACATTACATACTCAGGTGAGAGCTTTGGAGACAAAATAAGGAAAAATCACCATTAAACAAAATGAACCTAGGGTAACACTGGAATGCGTTTGTATGACATGGGTTTCAAATGGAAGGTATTGAAGAGTATTTTAAAAGAGAGTAGGCCATAGTTCTATAGGTGAACGCCATTTCGGGATATCGCCATAAAGGTGGACCAGAGGCCATTCTAGAATGTGTTTGTACGATATGGGTATCAAATGAAAGGTGCTAATGATTATTTAAAACGTAGTGGGCCTTAGTTCTATAGGTGGACGCCTTTTCGAGATATCGCCATTAGGGTGGGCCAGGGGTGACTCTAGAATGTTTGTACGATATGGGTATCAAACGAAAGGTGTTACTGAGCATTTTAAGAGGGAGTGGGCATTAGGTCTATAGGTGGGCCAGGCTGACTCTAGAATGTGTTTGTACGATATGGATATCAAATTAAAGGTATTAATGAGGGTTTTAAAAGCGAGTGGCCCTTAGATGTATATGTGACGGCGTTCTCGCGATATCGACCAGAATGTGGACCAGGTGATCCAGAAAATCATCTGTCGGGTACTGCTAATTTATTTATATATGCAATACCACTAACAGTATTCCTGCCAAGATTCCAAGGGCTGTTGATTTCGCCTTGTAGAACTTTTTCATTTTCTTCTACTTAATATGGTAGGTGTCACACCCATTTTACAAAGTTTTTTCCAAAGTTATATTTTGCGTCAATAAACCAATCCAATTACCATGTTTCATCTCTTTTTTCATATTTGGTATAGAATTATCGAATTTTTTCATTTTTCGTAATTTTCGATATCGGAAAAGTTGGCGTGGTGATAGTCGGATTTCGGCCATTTTTTATACCAAGATAAAGTGAGTTCAGATAAGTACGTGAACTAAGTTTAACGGCCGAGCGGAAGGACAGGCGTTCGACTGTGTATAAAAACTGGGCGTGGTTCCAACCGATTTCGCCCATTTTCACAGAAAACAGTTATCGTCATAGAATCTATGTCCCTACCAAATTTCATAAGGATTGGTAAATTTTTGTTCGACTTATGGCATTAAAAGTATTCTAGATCAATTAACTGAAAAAGGTCAAAGCCACGCCCATTTTGAAAATTTCTTTTATTTTTGTATTTTGTTGCCCATATCATTACTGGAGTTGAATGTTGACTTAATTTACTTATATGCTGTAAAGATATTAAATTTTCTTTTAAAATTTGACCTTAAAAATTTTTATTAAGCATACATATATATTTGCTAATTTTTATTAAGCATACATATAGTAATAGGAGTAACGTTCCTGCCAAATTTCATCATGATATCTTCAACGACTGCCAAATTACAGCTTGCAAAACTTCTAAATTACCTTCTTATAAAAGTGGGCGGTGCCACGCCCATTGTCCAAAATTTTACCAGTTTTCTATTCTGCGTTATAAGTTCAACTTACCTACCAAGTTTCCTCGCTCTATTCGTATTTGGTAATGAATTATCCCACTTTTTCGATTTTTCGAAATTTTTGATATCGAAAAAGTGGGCGTGGTTATAATCCGATATCGTTCATTTTAAATAGCGATCTGAGATGAATGCCCAGGAACCTACATACCAAATTTCATAAATATACCTCAAAATTTACTCAAGTTATCGTGTTAACGGACGGACGGACGGACGGTCGGACGGACATGGCTCAATCGAATTTTTTATACTCAGTTGAGCAGAGCTCACAGAGTATATTAAGTTTGATTGGATAACGGTTGGTTGTACAGGTATAAAGGAATCGAGATAGATATAGACTTCCATATATCAAAATCATCAGTATCGAAAAAAAATTTGATTGAGCCATGTCCGTCCGTCCGTCCGTCCGTCCGTCTGTCCGTTAACACGATAACTTGAGTAAATTTCGAGGTATCTTGATGAAATTAGGTACGTAGATTTCTGGGCACTCATCTCAGATCGCTATTTAAAATGAACGATATCGGACTATAACCACGCCCACTTTTTCGATATCGAAAATTTCGAAAAACCGAAAAAATGCGATAATTCATTGCCAAAATCGGTTAAAGCGATGAAACTTGGTAGATGGGTTGACGTTATGACGCAGAATAGAAAATTAGTAAGATTTTGGACAATGGGCGTGGCACCGCCCACTTTTACAAGAAGGTAATTTAAAAGTTTTGCAAGCTTTAATTTGGCAGTCGTTGAAGATATCATGATGAAATTTGGCAGGAACGTTACTACTATTACTATATATAATGGCTCCGCCCATTTTCATTTAGTTTGTCTAGAATACTTTTAATGCCATAAGTTGAACAAAAATTTACCAATCCTTCTCAAATTTGGTAGGCGCATAGATTTTATGACGGTAACTGTTCTCTGTGAAAATGGGCGAAATCGGTGGAAGCCACGCCCAGTTTTTATACACAGTCCACCGTCTGTCCTTCCGCTCGGCCGTTAACACAATAACTTGAGCAAAAACCGATATATCTTTACTCAACTTAGCCCACGTACTTGCCTGAACTCACTTTATCTTGGTATAAAAAATGGCCGAAATCCGACCATAACCACGCCCACTTTATCGATATTGAAAATTACGAAAAATGAAAAAAATGCCATAATTCTATACCAAATACGAAAAAAGGGATGAAACATTGTAATTGGATTGGTTTATTCACGCAAAATATAACTTTGGAAAAAACTTTGTAAAATGGGTGTGACAACTACCATATTAGGTAGAAGAAAATGAAAATTTTCTTAAAATGCTCAGTAACACTTTTCGTTTGATACCCATATGGTACAAAAATTCTAGAGTCACCCCTGGCCCACCCTAATGGCGACATTTCGAAAAGGCGTCTACCTATACACCTAATGCCAACTCCTTAAAATGCTCAGTAACACTTTTCGTTTGATACCCATATGGTACAAACATTCTAGAGTCACCCCTGGCCCACCCTAATGGCGATATCTCGAAAAGGCGTCCACCTATAGACCTAATGCCCACTCCCTCTTAAAATGCTCAGTAACACCTTTCATTTGATTCCCATATCGTACAAACACATTCTAGAAATACCCCTGGCCCACCCTAATGGCGATATCTCGGAACGGCGTCCACCTATGGAACTAAGGATTACTCGTTTTCAAAATACTCATTAACAGCTTTCATTTGATACCCATATGGTACAAACATTATAGAGTCACCCCTGGCCCACCCTAATGGCGACATTTCGAAAAGGCGTCTACCTATACACCTAATGCCCACTCCTTAAAATGCTCAGTAACACTTTTCGTTTGATACCCATATGGTACAAACATTCTGGAGTCACCCCTGCCCCACCCTAATGGCGATATCTCGAAACGGCGTCCACCTATGGAACTAAGGATTACTCGTTTTCACAATACTCATTAACAGCTTTCATTTGATACCCATATCGTACAAACAAATTCTAGAGTCACCCCTGGTCCACCTTTATGGCGACATTTCGAAAAGGCGTCCACCGATAGACCTAAGGCCCACTCCCTCTTAAAATGCTCAGTAACACCTTTCATTTGATACCCATATCGTACAAACAAATTCTAGAGTCAGCCCTGGTCCACCTTTATGGCAATATCCCTAAATGGCGTGCATCCATAGAACTAAGGCCTACTCTCTCTTAAAATACTCTTTAATACCTTCCATTTGATACACATGTCATACAACCACATTCCAGGGTTACCCTAGGTTCATTTTCTACATGGTGATTTTCCTTATTTTGTCTCCATAGCTCTCAACTGAGTATGTAATGTTCGGTTACACCCGAACTTAGCCTTCCTTACTTGTTTTTCGATACTGATGATTTTGATATATGGAAGTCTATATCTATCTCGATTCCTTTAAACCTGTACAACCAACCGCTATCCAATCAAAGTTGTAGTTCGGGTTTAACCGAACATTACATACTCAGTTGAGAGCTGTGGAGACAAAGTAAGGGAAAATCATCATGTTGTAAAAAGAACCTAGGGTAACCCTGGAATGTGTTTGTATGACATGTGTATCAAATGGAAGGTATTTTAAGAGGAAGTGGGCCATAGTTCTATATATGGACGCCATTTAGGGATATCGCCATAAAGGTGGACCAGGGGTGACTCTAGAATTTATTTTGTATGATATGGGTATCAAATGAAAGGTATTATTGAGTATTTTAAAAGGGCGTGGGCCTAAGTTCTATAGATGGACGCCTTTTCGAGATATCGCCATAAAGATGGACCAGGGGTGACTCTAGAATTTGTTTGTACGATATGGGTATCAAATGAAAGGCGTTAATGAGTATTTTAAAAGGGAGTGGGCCTTAGTTCTATAGGTGAACGCCTTTTCGGAATATGGTTATAAAAGTGGACCAGGGTTGACTGTAGAATGCGTTTGTACAATATGGGTATCAAACGAAAGGTGTTAATATGTGTTTTAAGAGGGAGTGGGCCTTAGTTCTATGGGTGGACGCCTTTTCGGGATATCGCCATAAACGTGGACCAGTGGTGACTCTAGAATGCGTTTGTACAATATGGGTATCAAATAAAAGGTGTTAATGAGTACTTTAAAAAGGTGTGGGCCTTAGATCTATAGGTGGACGCCTTTTCGGGATATCGCCATAAACGTGGACCAGGGGTGACTCTAGAATGCGTTTGTACAATATGGGTATCAAATGAAAGGTGTTAATGAGTATTTTAAAAGGGCGTGGGCCTTAGTTCTATAGGTGGACGCCTTTTCGAGATATCGCCATAAAGGTGGACCAGGGGTGACTCTAGAATTTGTTTGTACGATATGGGTATCAAAAGAAAGGTGTTAATGAGGGTTTTAAAAGGGAGTGGCCCATAGTTGTATATGTGAAGGCGTTTTCGAGATATCTACCAAAATGTGGACCAGGGTGATCCAGAACATCATCTGTCGGGTACCGCTAGTTTATTTATATATGTAATACCAGGTACAGTATTCCTTCCAAGATTCCAAGGGCTTTTGATTTCGCGCTGCAAAACTTTTTCATTTTCTTCTACTTAATATGGTAGGTGTCACACCCATTTTACCATGTTTTTTTCTAAAGTTATATTTTGCGTCAATAAACCAATCCAATTACCATGTTTCATCCTTTTTTCGTATTTGGTATATAATTATGGCATTTTTTTAATTTTTCGTAATTTTCGATATCGAAAAAGTGGGCGTGGTCATAGTCGGATTTCGGCCATTTTTTACACCAATACAAAGTGAGTTCAGATAAGTACGTGAAATGAGTGTAGTAAAGATATATCGATTTTTGCTCAAGTTATCGTGTTAACGGCCGAGCGGAAGGACAGAGGGTCGACTGTGTATAAAAACTGGGCGTGGCTTCAACCGATTTCGCTCTTTTTCACAGAGAACAGTTATCGTCCTAGAATCTAAGTCTACCAAATTTCACAAGGATTGGTAAATTTTTGTTCGACTTATGGAATTAAAAGTATCATAGACAAATTAAATGAAAAAGGGAGGAGCCACGCCCTCAAAATTTTTTTTTATTTTTGTATTTTGTTGCACCATATCATTACTGGAGTTGAATGTTGACATAATTTACTTATATACTGTAAAGATATTAACTTTTCTTTTAAAATTTGAATTTAAAAAAAAATTTTTTTAAAAAGTGGGCGTGGTCGTTCTCTGATTTTGCTAATTTTTATTAGGCAGACATATAGTAATAGGAGTAACGTTCCTGCCAAATTTCATCATGATATCTTCAACGACTGCCAAATTACAGCTTGCAAAACTTCTAAATTACCTTCTTTTAAAAGTGGGCGGTGCCACCCCATTGTCCAAAATTTTACTAGTTTTCTATTCTGCGTCATAAGTTAAACTCACCTACCAAGCTTTATTGCTTAATCCACATTTGGTAATGAATTATCGCACTTTTTCCATTTTTCGAAATTTTCGATATCGAAAAAGTGGGCGTGGTTATTATCCTATATCGTTCATTTTAAATACCGATCTGAGATGAGTGCCCAGGAACCTACATACCAAATTTCATCAAGATACCTCAAAATTTACTCAAGTTATCGCGTTAACGGACAGACGGATGGACGGACGGACGGACAGACGGACGGACATGGCTCAATCGAATTTTTTTTCGATACTGATGATTTTGATATATGGAAGTCTATATCAATCTCGATTCCTTTATACCTGTACAACCAACCGTTATCCAATCAAAGTTAATATACTCTGTGAGCTCTGCTCAACTGAGTATAAAAAACTAGTAAAATATTGCTAGCCTTCTTGCTATACATGGAAATATTTTCGAGCTCCGGATTCTCATATGCCTGAAAGAGTTAAAAATACGGTCATAAGGTACACGTATCACTTAACCTATGAGATCTTAATTCCACAATTCAACTGTACAAATATAGAAACGAGCAATTAAGTACAACTAAATTTTCCATTGAAAAAGAATAATAAAATAATTTGAACAAATACGCGCTAATTTCGTTTCGATAGCATAAACATGACAACCTTGAATTTGTAATTTTGGTAGATCAAAATCTGTTTGTTTAACTGGTTATGAATTTGTATAAAGTAACTTATAACGAAAAAAACTAGTAAAATATTGCTAGCCTTCTTGCTATACAAGGAAATATTTTCGGGCTCCGGATTCTCATATGCCTGAAAGAGTTAAAAATATGGTCATAAGGTACGCGTAACACTTAACCTATGTGAACTTAATACCACAATTCAACTGTACAAATATAGAAACGAGCAATTAAGTACAACCAAATTATCCATTGAAAAAGAATAACAAAATTTTTTGAACAAATACACGCTAATTTCATTTCGATAGAATAAACATGACAACCTTGAATTTGTCATTTTGGTAGATCAAAATCTGTTTGTTTAACTGGTTATGAATTTGTATAGAATAACTTATAACGGAAAAAACTAATAAAATAGTTCTAGCATTCTTGCTATACAAGGAAATATTTTCGAGCTCCGGATTCTCATATGCCTGAAAGAGTTAAAAATACGGTCATAAGGTTCACGTATCACTTAACCTAAGAGAACTTAATACCACAATTCAACTGTACAAATATAGAAACGAGCAATTAAGTACAACTAAATTATCCATTGAAAAAGAATAACAAAATTTTTTGAACAAATACACGCTAATTTCATTTCGATAGAATAAACATGACAACCTTGAATTTGTCATTTTGGTAGATCAAAATCTGTTTGTTTAACTGGTTATGAATTTGTATAGAATAACTTATAACGAAAAAAACTAATAAAATAGTTCTAGCATTCTTGCTATACAAGGAAATATTTGCGAGCTCCGGATTCCCATATGCCTGAAAGAGTTAAAAATACGGTCATAAGGTACACGTATCACTTAACCTATGAGAACTTAATACCACAATTCAACTGTACAAATATAGAAACGAGCAATTAAGTACAACTAAATTTTCCATTGAAAAAGAATAATAAAATTATTTGAACAAATACGCGCTAATTTCATTTCGATAGAATAAATATGACAACCTAGAATTTGCCATTTTGCTAGATCAAAATCGGTTTGTTTAACTGGTTATGAATTTGTATAAAGTAACTTATAACGAAAAAAACTAGTAAAATATTACTAGCCTTCTTTCTATACAAGGAAATATTTTCGGGCACCGGATTCTCATATGCCTGAAAGCGTTAAAAATACTGTCATAAGGTACACGTATCACTTAACCTATGAGAACTTAATACCACAATTCAACTGTACAAATATAGAAACGAGCAATTAAGTACAACTAAATTTTCCATTGAAAAAGAATAATAAAATAATTTGAACAAATACGCGCTAATTTCATTTCGATAGAATAAACATTACAACCTTGAATTTGTCATTTTGGTAGATCAAAATCTGTTTGTTTAACTGGTTATGAATTTGTATAAAGTAACTTATAACGAAAAAAACTAATAAAATAGTTCTAGCATTCTTGCTATACAAGGAAATATTTTCGAGCTCCGGATTCTCATATGCCTGAAAGAGTTAAAAATACGGTCATAAGGTACACGTATCACTTAACCTATGAGAACTTAATACCACAATTCAACTGTACAAATATAGAAACGAGCAATTAAGTACAACTAAATTTTCCATTGAAAAAGAATAATAAAATTATTTGAACAAATACGCGCTAATTTCATTTCGATAGAATAAATATGACAACCTAGAATTTGCCATTTTGCTAGATCAAAATCGGTTTGTTTAACTGGTTATGAATTTGTATAAAGTAACTTATAACGAAAAAAACTAGTAAAATATTACTAGCCTTCTTTCTATACAAGGAAATATTTTCGGGCACCGGATTCTCATATGCCTGAAAGCGTTAAAAATACTGTCATAAGGTACACGTATCACTTAACCTATGAGAACTTAATACCACAATTCAACTGTACAAATATAGAAACGAGCAATTAAGTACAACTAAATTTTCCATTGAAAAAGAATAATAAAATAATTTGAACAAATACGCGCTAATTTCATTTCGATAGAATAAACATTACAACCTTGAATTTGTCATTTTGGTAGATCAAAATCTGTTTGTTTAACTGGATATGAATTTGTATAAAGTAACTTATAACGAAAAAAACTAGTAAAATATTGCTAGCCTTCTTTCTATTCAAGGAATTATTTTCGGGCACCGGATTCTCATATGCCTGAAAGAGTTAAAAATACGGTCATAAATTACACGTATCACTTAACCTATGTGAACTTAATACCACAATTTAACTGTACAAATATAGAAACGAGCAATTAGGTACAACTAAATTTTCCATTGAGAAAGAATAAAAAAATATTTTGAACAAATACACGCTAATTTCATTTCGATAGAATAAACATGACAACCTTGAATTTGTTATTTTGGTAGATCAAAATCTGTTTGTTTAACTGGTTATGAATTTGTATAAAGTAACTTATAACGAAAAAACTAGTAAAATATTGCTAGCCT
The DNA here is from genome assembly GCF_040869045.1 of Eurosta solidaginis. Classification (NCBI taxonomy): domain Eukaryota; kingdom Metazoa; phylum Arthropoda; class Insecta; order Diptera; family Tephritidae; genus Eurosta; species Eurosta solidaginis. The sequence goes on along the minus strand of NC_090321.1, from coordinate 24,599,115 downwards.
TCTTTCTATACAAGGAAATATTTTCGGGCACCGGATTCTCATATGCCTGAAAGAGTTAAAAATACGGTCATAAGGTACACGTATCACTTAACCTATGTGAACTTAATACCACAATTTAACTGTACAAATATAGAAACGAGCAATTAGGTACAACTAAATTTTCCATTGAAAAAGAATAACAAAACATTTTGAACAAATACACGCTAATTTCATTTCGATAGAATAAACATGACAACCTTGAATTTGTCATTTTGGTAGATCAAAATCTGTTTATTTAACTGGTTATGAATTTGTATAAAGTAACTTATAACGAAAAAAACTAGTAAAATATTGCTAGCCTTCTTTCTATACAAGGAAATATTTTCGGGCACCGGATTCTCATATGCCTGAAAGAGTTAAAAATACGGTCATAAGGTACACGTATCACTTAACCTATGAGAACTTAATACCATAATTCAACTGTACAAATATAGAAACGAGCAATTAAGTACAACTAAATTTTCCATTGAAAAAGAATAATAAAATAATTTGAACAAATACGCGCTAGTTTCATTTCGATAGAATAAACATGACAACCTTGAATTTGTCATTTTGGTAGACCAAATCTGTTTGTTTAACTGGTTATGAATTTGTATAAAGTAACTTATAACGAAAAAACTAGTAAAATATTGCTAGCCTTCTTTCTATACAAGGAAATATTTTCGGGCACCGGATTCTCATATGCCTGAAAGAGTTAAAAATACGGTCATAAGGTACACGTTTCACTTAACCTATGTGAACTTAATACCACAATTTAACTGTACAAATATAGAAACGAGCAATTAGGTACAACTAAATTTTCCATTGAAAAAGAATAACAAAACATTTTGAACAAATACACGCTAATTTCATTTCGATAGAATAAACATGACAACCTTGAATTTATCATTTTGGTAGATCAAAATCTGTTTATTTAACTGGTTATGAATTTGTATAAAGTAACTTATAACGAAAAAAACTAGTAAAATATTGCTAGCCTTCTTTCTATACAAGGAAATATTTTCGGGCACCGGATTTTCATATACCTGAAAGAGTTAAAAATACGGTCATAAGGTACACGTATTACTTAACCTATGAGAACTTAATACCACAATTCAACTGTACAAATATAGAAACGAGCAATTAAGTACAACTAAATTTTCCATTGAAAAAGAATAATAAAATAATTTGAACAAATACGCGCTAATTTCATTTCGATAGAATAAACATGACAACCTTGAATTTGTCATTTTGGTAGATCAAAATCTGTTTATTTAACTGGTTATGAATTTGTATAAAGTAACTTATAACGAAAAAACTAGTAAAATATTGCTAGCCTTCTTTCTATACAAGGAAATATTTTCGGGCACCGGATTCTCATATGCCTGAAAGAGTTAAAAATACGGTCATAAGGTACACGTATCACTTAACCTATGTGAACTTAATACCACAATTTAACTGTACAAATATAGAAACGAGCAATTAGGTACAACTAAATTTTCCATTGAAAAAGAATAACAAAACATTTTGAACAAATACACGCTAATTTCATTTCGATAGAATAAACATGACAACCTTGAATTTGTCATTTTGGTAGATCAAAATCTGTTTATTTAACTGGTTATGAATTTGTATAAAGTAACTTATAACGAAAAAACTAGTAAAATATTGCTAGCCTTCTTTCTATACAAGGAAATATTTTCGGGCACCGGATTCTCATATGCCTGAAAGAGTTAAAAATACGGTCATAAGGTACACGTATCACTTAACCTATGTGAACTTAATACCACAATTTAACTGTACAAATATAGAAACGAGCAATTAGGTACAACTAAATTTTCCATTGAAAAAGAATAACAAAACATTTTGAACAAATACACGCTAATTTCATTTCGATAGAATAAACATGACAACCTTGAATTTGTCATTTTGGTAGATCAAAATCTGTTTATTTAACTGGTTATGAATTTGTATAAAGTAACTTATAACGAAAAAAACTAGTAAAATATTGCTAGCCTTCTTTCTATACAAGGAAATATTTTCGGGCACCGGATTCTCATATACCTGAAAGAGTTAAAAATACGGTCATAAGGTACACGTATTACTTAACCTATGAGAACTTAATACCACAATTCAACTGTACAAATATAGAAACGAGCAATTAGGTACAACTAAATTTTCCATTGAAAAAGAATAACAAAACATTTTGAACAAATACACGCTAATTTCATTTCGATAGAATAAACATGACAACCTTGAATTTGTCATTTTGGTAGATCAAAATCTGTTTATTTAACTGGTTATGAATTTGTATAAAGTAACTTATAACGAAAAAACTAGTAAAATATTGCTAGCCTTCTTTCTATACAAGGAAATATTTTCGGGCACCGGATTCTCATATGCCTGAAAGAGTTAAAAATACGGTCATAAGGTACACGTATCACTTAACCTATGTGAACTTAATACCACAATTTAACTGTACAAATATAGAAACGAGCAATTAGGTACAACTAAATTTTCCATTGAAAAAGAATAACAAAACATTTTGAACAAATACACGCTAATTTCATTTCGATAGAATAAACATGACAACCTTGAATTTGTCATTTTGGTAGATCAAAATCTGTTTATTTAACTGGTTATGAATTTGTATAAAGTAACTTATAACGAAAAAACTAGTAAAATATTGCTAGCCTTCTTTCTATACAAGGAAATATTTTCGGGCACCGGATTCTCATATGCCTGAAAGAGTTAAAAATACGGTCATAAGGTACACGTATCACTTAACCTATGTGAACTTAATACCACAATTTAACTGTACAAATATAGAAACGAGCAATTAGGTACAACTAAATTTTCCATTGAAAAAGAATAACAAAACATTTTGAACAAATACACGCTAATTTCATTTCGATAGAATAAACATGACAACCTTGAATTTGTCATTTTGGTAGATCAAAATCTGTTTATTTAACTGGTTATGAATTTGTATAAAGTAACTTATAACGAAAAAACTAGTAAAATATTGCTAGCCTTCTTTCTATACAAGGAAATATTTTCGGGCACCGGATTCTCATATGCCTGAAAGAGTTAAAAATACGGTCATAAGGTACACGTATCACTTAACCTATGTGAACTTAATACCACAATTTAACTGTACAAATATAGAAACGAGCAATTAGGTACAACTAAATTTTCCATTGAAAAAGAATAACAAAACATTTTGAACAAATACACGCTAATTTCATTTCGATAGAATAAACATGACAACCTTGAATTTGTCATTTTGGTAGATCAAAATCTGTTTATTTAACTGGTTATGAATTTGTATAAAGTAACTTATAACGAAAAAAACTAGTAAAATATTGCTAGCCTTCTTTCTATACAAGGAAATATTTTCGGGCACCGGATTCTCATATGCCTGAAAGAGTTAAAAATACGGTCATAAGGTACACGTATCACTTAACCTATGTGAACTTAATACCACAATTTAACTGTACAAATATAGAAACGAGCAATTAGGTACAACTAAATTTTCCATTGAAAAAGAATAACAAAACATTTTGAACAAATACACGCTAATTTCATTTCGATAGAATAAACATGACAACCTTGAATTTGTCATTTTAGTAGATCAAAATCTGTTTATTTAACTGGTTATGAATTTGTATAAAGTAACTTATAACGAAAAAACTAGTAAAATATTGCTAGCCTTCTTTCTATACAAGGAAATATTTTCGGGCACCGGATTCTCATATGCCTGAAAGAGTTAAAAATACGGTCATAAGGTACACGTATCACTTAACCTATGTGAACTTAATACCACAATTTAACTGTACAAATATAGAAACGAGCAATTAGGTACAACTAAATTTTCCATTGAAAAAGAATAACAAAACATTTTGAACAAATACACGCTAATTTCATTTCGATAGAATAAACATGACAACCTTGAATTTGTCATTTTGGTAGATCAAAATCTGTTTATTTAACTGGTTATGAATTTGTATAAAGTAACTTATAACGAAAAAACTAGTAAAATATTGCTAGCCTTCTTTCTATACAAGGAAATATTTTCGGGCACCGGATTCTCATATGCCTGAAAGAGTTAAAAATACGGTCATAAGGTACACGTATCACTTAACCTATGTGAACTTAATACCACAATTTAACTGTACAAATATAGAAACGAGCAATTAGGTACAACTAAATTTTCCATTGAAAAAGAATAACAAAACATTTTGAACAAATACACGCTAATTTCATTTCGATAGAATAAACATGACAACCTTGAATTTGTCATTTTGGTAGATCAAAATCTGTTTATTTAACTGGTTATGAATTTGTATAAAGTAACTTATAACGAAAAAACTAGTAAAATATTGCTAGCCTTCTTTCTATACAAGGAAATATTTTCGGGCACCGGATTCTCATATGCCTGAAAGAGTTAAAAATACGGTCATAAGGTACACGTATCACTTAACCTATGTGAACTTAATACCACAATTTAACTGTACAAATATAGAAACGAGCAATTAGGTACAACTAAATTTTCCATTGAAAAAGAATAACAAAACATTTTGAACAAATACACGCTAATTTCATTTCGATAGAATAAACATGACAACCTTGAATTTGTCATTTTGGTAGATCAAAATCTGTTTATTTAACTGGTTATGAATTTGTATAAAGTAACTTATAACGAAAAAACTAGTAAAATATTGCTAGCCTTCTTTCTATACAAGGAAATATTTTCGGGCACCGGATTCTCATATGCCTGAAAGAGTTAAAAATACGGTCATAAGGTACACGTATCACTTAACCTATGTGAACTTAATACCACAATTTAACTGTACAAATATAGAAACGAGCAATTAGGTACAACTAAATTTTCCATTGAAAAAGAATAACAAAACATTTTGAACAAATACACGCTAATTTCATTTCGATAGAATAAACATGACAACCTTGAATTTGTCATTTTGGTAGATCAAAATCTGTTTATTTAACTGGTTATGAATTTGTATAAAGAAACTTATAACGAAAAAACTAGTAAAATATTGCTAGCCTTCTTTCTATACAAGGAAATATTTTCGGGCACCGGATTCTCATATGCCTGAAAGAGTTAAAAATACGGTCATAAGGTACACGTATCACTTAACCTATGTGAACTTAATACCACAATTTAACAGTACAAATATAGAAACGAGCAATTAGGTACAACTAAATTTTCCATTGAAAAAGAATAACAAAACATTTTGAACAAATACACGCTAATTTCATTTCGATAGAATAAACATGACAACCTTGAATTTGTCATTTTGGTAGATCAAAATCTGTTTATTTAACTGGTTATGAATTTGTATAAAGTAACTTATAACGAAAAAAACTAGTAAAATATTGCTAGCCTTCTTTCTATACAAGGAAATATTTTCGGGCACCGGATTCTCATATACCTGAAAGAGTTAAAAATACGGTCATAAGGTACACGTATTACTTAACCTATGAGAACTTAATACCACAATTCAACTGTACAAATATAGAAACGAGCAATTAGGTACAACTAAATTTTCCATTGAAAAAGAATAACAAAACATTTTGAACAAATACACGCTAATTTCATTTCGATAGAATAAACATGACAACCTTGAATTTGTCATTTTGGTAGATCAAAATCTGTTTATTTAACTGGTTATGAATTTGTATAAAGTAACTTATAACGAAAAAACTAGTAAAATATTGCTAGCCTTCTTTCTATACAAGGAAATATTTTCGGGCACCGGATTCTCATATGCCTGAAAGAGTTAAAAATACGGTCATAAGGTACACGTATCACTTAACCTATGTGAACTTAATACCACAATTTAACTGTACAAATATAGAAACGAGCAATTAGGTACAACTAAATTTTCCATTGAAAAAGAATAACAAAACATTTTGAACAATTACACGCTAATTTCATTTCGATAGAATAAACATGACAACCTTGAATTTGTCATTTTGGTAGATCAAAATCTGTTTATTTAACTGGTTATGAATTTGTATAAAGTAACTTATAACGAAAAAACTAGTAAAATATTGCTAGCCTTCTTTCAATACAAGGAAATATTTTCGGGCACCGGATTCTCATATGCCTGAAAGAGTTAAAAATACGGTCATAAGGTACACGTATCACTTAACCTATGTGAACTTAATACCACAATTTAACTGTACAAATATAGAAACGAGCAATTAGGTACAACTAAATTTTCCATTGAAAAAGAATAACAAAACATTTTGAACAAATACACGCTAATTTCATTTCGATAGAATAAACATGACAACCTTGAATTTGTCATTTTGGTAGATCAAAATCTGTTTATTTAACTGGTTATGAATTTGTATAAAGTAACTTATAACGAAAAAAACTAGTAAAATATTGCTAGCCTTCTTTCTATACAAGGAAATATTTTCGGGCACCGGATTCTCATATGCCTGAAAGAGTTAAAAATACGGTCATAAGGTACACGTATCACTTAACCTATGTGAACTTAATACCACAATTTAACTGTACAAATATAGAAACGAGCAATTAGGTACAACTAAATTTTCCATTGAAAAAGAATAACAAAACATTTTGAACAAATACACGCTAATTTCATTTCGATAGAATAAACATGACAACCTTGAATTTGTCATTTTGGTAGATCAAAATCTGTTTATTTAACTGGTTATGAATTTGTATAAAGTAACTTATAACGAAAAAACTAGTAAAATATTGCTAGCCTTCTTTCTATACAAGGAAATATTTTCGGGCACCGGATTCTCATATGCCTGAAAGAGTTAAAAATACGGTCATAAGGTACACGTATCACTTAACCTATGTGAACTTAATACCACAATTTAACTGTACAAATATAGAAACGAGCAATTAGGTACAACTAAATTTTCCATTGAAAAAGAATAACAAAACATTTTGAACAAATACACGCTAATTTCATTTCGATAGAATAAACATGACAACCTTGAATTTGTCATTTTGGTAGATCAAAATCTGTTTATTTAACTGGTTATGAATTTGTATAAAGTAACTTATAACGAAAAAACTAGTAAAATATTGCTAGCCTTCTTTCTATACAAGGAAATATTTTCGGGCACCGGATTCTCATATGCCTGAAAGAGTTAAAAATACGGTCATAAGGTACACGTATCACTTAACCTATGTGAACTTAATACCACAATTTAACTGTACAAATATAGAAACGAGCAATTAGGTACAACTAAATTTTCCATTGAAAAAGAATAACAAAACATTTTGAACAAATACACGCTAATTTCATTTCGATAGAATAAACATGACAACCTTGAATTTGTCATTTTGGTAGATCAAAATCTGTTTATTTAACTGGTTATGAATTTGTATAAAGTAACTTATAACGAAAAAAACTAGTAAAATATTGCTAGCCTTCTTTCTATACAAGGAAATATTTTCGGGCACCGGATTCTCATATGCCTGAAAGAGTTAAAAATACGGTCATAAGGTACACGTATCACTTAACCTATGTGAACTTAATACCACAATTTAACTGTACAAATATAGAAACGAGCAATTAGGTACAACTAAATTTTCCATTGAAAAAGAATAACAAAACATTTTGAACAAATACACGCTAATTTCATTTCGATAGAATAAACATGACAACCTTGAATTTGTCATTTTGGTAGATCAAAATCTGTTTATTTAACTGGTTATGAATTTGTATAAAGTAACTTATAACGAAAAAACTAGTAAAATATTGCTAGCCTTCTTTCTATACAAGGAAATATTTTCGGGCACCGGATTCTCATATGCCTGAAAGAGTTAAAAATACGGTCATAAGGTACACGTATCACTTAACCTATGTGAACTTAATACCACAATTTAACTGTACAAATATAGAAACGAGCAATTAGGTACAACTAAATTTTCCATTGAAAAAGAATAACAAAACATTTTGAACAAATACACGCTAATTTCATTTCGATAGAATAAACATGACAACCTTGAATTTGTCATTTTGGTAGATCAAAATCTGTTTATTTAACTGGTTATGAATTTGTATAAAGTAACTTATAACGAAAAAACTAGTAAAATATTGCTAGCCTTCTTTCTATACAAGGAAATATTTTCGGGCACCGGATTCTCATATGCCTGAAAGAGTTAAAAATACGGTCATAAGGTACACGTATCACTTAACCTATGTGAACTTAATACCACAATTTAACTGTACAAATATAGAAACGAGCAATTAGGTACAACTAAATTTTCCATTGAAAAAGAATAACAAAACATTTTGAACAAATACACGCTAATTTCATTTCGATAGAATAAACATGACAACCTTGAATTTGTCATTTTGGTAGATCAAAATCTGTTTATTTAACTGGTTATGAATTTGTATAAAGTAACTTATAACAAAAAAACTAGTAAAATATTGCTAGCCTTCTTTCTATACAAGGAAATATTTTCGGGCACCGGATTCTCATATGCCTGAAAGAGTTAAAAATACGGTCATAAGGTACACGTATCACTTAACCTATGTGAGCTTAATACCACAATTTAACTGTACAAATATAGAAACGAGCAATTAGGTACAACTAAATTTTCCATTGAAAAAGAATAACAAAACATTTTGAACAAATACACGCTAATTTCATTTCGATAGAATAAACATGACAACCTTGAATTTGTCATTTTGGTAGATCAAAATCTGTTTATTTAACTGGTTATGAATTTGTATAAAGTAACTTATAACGAAAAAAACTAGTAAAATATTGCTAGCCTTCTTTCTATACAAGGAAATATTTTCGGGCACCGGATTCTCATATGCCTGAAAGAGTTAAAAATACGGTCATAAGGTACACGTATCACTTAACCTATGTGAACTTAATACCACAATTTAACTGTACAAATATAGAAACGAGCAATTAGGTACAACTAAATTTTCCATTGAAAAACAATAACAAAACATTTTGAACAAATACACGCTAATTTCATTTCGATAGAATAAATATGACAACCTTGAATTTGTCATTTTGGTAGATCAAAATCTGTTTGTTTAACTGGTTATGAATTTGTATAAAGTAACTTATAACGAAAAAACTAGTAAAATATTGCTAGCCTTCTTTCTATACAAGGAAATATTTTCGGGCACCGGATTCTCATATGCCTGAAAGAGTTAAAAATACGGTCATAAGGTACACGTATCACTTAACCTATGTGAACTTAATACCACAATTTAACTGTACAAATATAGAAACGAGCAATTAGGTACAACTAAATTTTCCATTGAAAAAGAATAACAAAACATTTTGAACAAATACACGCTAATTTCATTTCGATAGAATAAACATGACAACCTTGAATTTGTCATTTTGGTAGATCAAAATCTGTTTATTTAACTGGTTATGAATTTGTATAAAGTAACTTATAACGAAAAAAACTAGTAAAATATTGCTAGCCTTCTTTCTATACAAGGATATATTTTCGGGCACCGGATTCTCATATACCTGAAAGAGTTAAAAATACGGTCATAAGGTACACGTATTACTTAACCTATGAGAACTTAATACCACAATTCAACTGTACAAATATAGAAACGAGCAATTAAGTACAACTAAATTTTCCATTGAAAAAGAATAATAAAATAATTTGAACAAATACGCGCTAATTTCATTTCGATAGAATAAACATGACAACCTTGAATTTGTCATTTTGGTAGATCAAAATCTGTTTATTTAACTGGTTATGAATTTGTATAAAGTAACTTATAACGAAAAAACTAGTAAAATATTGCTAGCCTTCTTTCTATACAAGGAAATATTTTCGGGCACCGGATTCTCATATGCCTGAAAGAGTTAAAAATACGGTCATAAGGTACACGTATTACTTAACCTATGAGAACTTAATACCACAATTCAACTGTACAAATATAGAAACGAGCAATTAGGTACAACTAAATTTTCCATTGAGAAAGAATAAAAAAATATTTTGAACAAATACACGCTAATTTCATTTCGATAGAATAAACATGACAACCTTGAATTTGTTATTTTGGTAGATCAAAATCTGTTTGTTTAACTGGTTATGAATTTGTATAAAGTAACTTATAACGAAAAAAACTAGTAAAATATTGCTAGCCTTCTTGCTATACAAGGAAATATTTTCGAGCTCCGGATTCTCATATGCCTGTATCTTTCTCCACTCTACTTCTGTGTTTGCATGTGTATGCTGTTCCAACACGGTGGCCATTGATTCTCCACTATTCTCGCTGCCCGAGTCCGACACATCGCTTAATGCGTTTTTTTCGTCCTTGGCTTGCGACTCAGTTCTTCCCTAATCATCGTCCTTATTAAAATTAGATATTGAGTTGTTAATCTTGATCGTACGACCACCTGACCAACAAGGCGGGCGCAACGGTTCAGTATTAAATACGGGGAAAACACCGTCTGCCGTCAGCACCTCTTAATGTGGTAAAGCCATCAATACTCCCCGAGGTGGTCCGGTATCGGGAAGGCTGCGTTGGAATACTGCCGAAAATATCCCCTGGCTGCAAATCGTCCAATAGGCACGGTCCGCTTAACATCCTATATTAGAGGGTTGGCAGTTCTTGGTCACCGATACACCGTCGCCCTCCTGTGTGGCGAAACGGCGTAGATGCCAGCCTTAAACATCTCATCGTCATAGTAGGGCGCTATGGAGTTCGGCTAAGCGTTTACACCAATAAAATGTCTACCCTAGTGAGGGAGACAAACAATTAAGTACAATAAAATTTTCCATTGAAACGAAAAAAAAAGAATAGCAAAATATTTTACCAAATACGCACAAGTTTCATTTCGATGGAATAGACATAATTAGTTACCTTGAATTTTTTATTTTGGTAGAACAAAAGCTGTGTGTGCGGCCACCGTGGTGTGATGGTAGCGTGCTCCGCCTATCACACCGTATGCCCTGGGTTCAACTCCCGGGCAAAGCAACATCAAAATTTTAGAAATAAGATTTTTCAATTAGAAGAAAATTTTTCTAAGCGGGGTCGCCCCTCGGCAGTGTCTGGCAAGCGCTCCGATTGTATTTCTGCCATGAAAAGCTCTCAGTGAAAACTCATCTGCCTTGCAGATGCCGTTCGGAGTCGGCATAAAACATGTAGGTCCCGTCCGTCCAATTTGTAGGGAAAAATCAAGAGGAGCACGACGCAAATTGGAAGAGAAGCTCGGCCTTAGATCTCTTCGGAGGTTATCGCGCCTTACATTTATTTTTATTTTTAAAAGCTGTTTGTTTGACTGATCACATCAACCATAAAACTTAAAAAAACAACAAGTAAGGACGGTACTGTCTTCGATTGTGCCGAAGACTTCATAATATTCCTGAAATAAACCCGCATACCGAATTTGGTGAAGATATCTCAATTTTTCCTCAAGTTATCGTGTTCATGGATGGACAAACGGTCGGATTATTGGGGTATCGGGTTCGTCTTCTGCCTCCCTGGTTAGCAACGAGGAGAGGTGTTCCCTCCACAACTTAAGCACACTATGTACGTCAGTTACCAGGTCGCCATTATCCTTCCTGCTGGAATCTGTCCAGTCTTAAAACCTTTCGTCATTCGCCGGTTTTATTGGTGAAACTTTCGGGCATTATACCTTTCAGCCAGCATCTGAAGCTCTTCGCACTCACACCGTCCTGCCTCACGTTTTTTCCTTCTTCGCCTAACGATGTCGCTCCAATATACCGCGTGTGCCGCGCCCGTGCGTGCCGGTGCCATATAGGCAGCGTTCTTCTTTTTCGATCCGCAGGTGTGAGAGCCGAGTGGGGTAATCATCAGCTGTGTGTTTCGCGAGCAGCTTTTCGACGGCAAACTTTCCTTGTGTCACTGCGCGCACTTTCTTTGCTGCACAGACTTTGCTGCTCAAGGACTTTCAACCTACGAGAATCGGACCAAACTTAATATACCATTTAATTTTCGTGAAAGGTATAAAGATTCCTAGTTATATCACATTGTATGTGGTCTTGCTAACTGAAAAACATACGAGTTAGATTTTAATTGTTTTGAAAGTCTTTTATACATTTTACTAAGCCATTTTGAGTGAAATTAAAAACATACAAAAACTATATACTCAGTTTTAATCGTATAGCTCATTTACGGGGCTGTTCAAAGATTTGTATATTGAAGTGCAAATCACAATACATATGTATAAAAAATTATATGTACACTGAAACTTTTGTAAATAAAAAAAAAAAAAATATTTTAAATGTTTAAAGGATTTTGATGGTCACCTTAATGAATAAATTTTGAGTTAAAATTTTTCTGAGTGCTAAAATATTTTTGAAAATCTTTTTGTTGTCAATCTATTAGTGTAAACTTGAATATCATACCGAAGTGCTTTAGTTTCATATGGAAGTGCTTTTCTTTTACACTTTCATATGAAATTCAGGCACTTTCATATGAATCGAAATTTTTTTTTATATTTAAAGTTTGAATTTCTATCAGTGCCTATTATTCAGGCCAAAACGAAAACAAAAGTGCAATAAGTTTATAGGGTTTGAGCAGCTCATTTAGTTTCAGAGAAAATCACTTATTTAAAAAACGATGAAAACAGTTTTAAGGGATCAGAAAACAGTTTTTTGATCTTCTTTATTTGTTTTTTTTTTTTTTTGTATAAGTTTTTCCTTCCTTCGAGGAAATAATTTTCTTAAATTTTTGCAATAATTTTCATTTAATGCTGGTAGAACTAAGGAGTAGTGTGTGAGTAGCCCCGAAGTACTCCCTACTTCAAACCTTTTTTTATTTTTTATTTTTTCATATTTCATATTTACGTTTTTGTCCTATACTCGTGGGAACAAAATGAACAATAAAATTGAAGAAAAAAAACTTTTTTAATATTAAGCTTTTATTAAAAATAAAAAAAAATAAATGTAAGGCACGATAACCTCCGAAGAGATCTAAGGCCGAGCTTCTCTTCCAATTTGCGTCGTGCTCCTCTTGATTTTTCCCTACAAATTGGCCGGACGGGACCTACATGTTTTTATGCCGACTCCGAACGGCATCTGCAAGGCAGATGAGTTTTCACTGAGAGCTTTTCATGGCAGAAATACAATCGGAGCGCTTGCCAGACACAGCCGAGGGGCGACCCCGCTTAGAAAAATTTTCTTCTAATTGAAAAATCTTATTTCTAAAATTTTGATGTTGCTTTGCCCGGGAGTTGAACCCAGAGCATACGGTGTGATAGGCGGAGCACGCTACCATCACACCACGGTGGCCGCCTGCCTTTTATTATTGTTAATAAAATTAACTAAAAAGTAAACAATAAATTGACTCTAAAGAAATATAACACTTTATAAGTTCATTGTAACCTTTAACGATAATTAGGCTTTTTCGTCTGAGACAAAAAAATTCTATATTGTACATAATTATATATTTTTAACATTAAAACTTTACACCTAAATTATTAAATCTTACAGTTTATATCACAGTCCAAATTGTTTGTTTGTTGTTTTTAAAAAAGTTTTTTTTTTAATTTTATTTATGCTTACAAATATTTGACACGAGCCAGCTAAAAAGCAGGCACAGTCAACCCCTAACCAAAACTTATCTTGTGTTGATTACGCAAACAGCCATATGTACACATGTATGTAGGCAACTTTGTAATAACTATGTAATGTAGAAAATAAGTTTTGATAGGAGAAAGAAATCAATAAAGAATCAATTATTCAATATGCTTCGGATAACTCTAATGAAATAGTAAATTCTTTTTATTTTTCTTATTCCAGTGGTTTCCTTATTTTGAATCTGCTCACCATTTTCAGAGTATATTTGCTGAAGACTAAAGAGGGTATTCAACTAATTATTCAACAATATTCATCGGTTTTCGTACCGAGCTGCGAGGGCGTCCCATGATAGCTGGAATCTTTCATCCGTTAGAGGGTATGGTATTGCCTAATCTCTTGTCTTTTGCCGCAGGTGATAAAGTTTTTCGGCTTGAGTTAATCCGTTAGGATAACTATAGACCGCTGTAAACATATCTCTAAATAGGGGCCAGTCTTCATAAATACCGTAAAATATTTCGGGGTCTTGGTTGGGGTGATTTAGTAGGGGTCTCAACAATTGCATGGCGTCGATAATTTGCGACATGCAAATTTCATAGCTTTGAGAGCATTTCTGATATTTCTGCTGTATCGAAGCTGTAGACACCTTCTGGAATGGGGAAAGGGATACATTTTATAGGAATCTACTATAGCTGTTGGGTTTTTACCTTAAGAGGTAATTCTGTTTGGTTGCCTATCAGGTTTGAAGATCATTTAGAGTAAAAATCCTTCATTCTATTACTTTCGAAAATGAAAGTGTGAAGACTTGAGTCGGGTTCACCAGCGGGGAGAGATTCATTTTTATTTTCCAACCCCATTTTTGGTTTTAAGTAAGTGCAAAAAAATTACGAGTAGTATTTGTGAAGGAAATTAAACTTATCCCTGCAGAATATTATACTCACCTCACTCACTCACTTAGAAAAGTTACTTACCTGCGAAGGAAATTATACTCACCTGTGAAAATTTCACAAACCTTAATTTATTAAAAAACAAAAATTATGACCTTAAAAATCCCTGTGAAAAGAGCTGCAAAAGCAAATTTATCCACAGTAGAGCGTGAAAAATTTTTAAATTCCACACAATCATATTTTTTTACCGCGAGCAGTAGACCTGCATAGGTGGTACACCTAAAAAAAAAAAAAAAAAAAAAATAACAACACCAAGGGTACATATATAGTTATGCATTCGCATGCTTATTTATCAGTTTTGCCAGGTTGATGCTACTAAATCGAATATTACAGTGGAGATTACTTTAAAGCTCTCAGCAATAGCTTTCATTTGATATCCATAATACACACACATTGTACAGGTATCCGGGTCGACGTTTTGGCCTATATCTCAAGACCCTCGTCACTCCGCGATATAAAAATTGCTCTGTACTAAAGCACACATCAACAGCTTTCATTTGCTGTCCATATTACACACACCTTCTAGGGGTATCCGGGTCCACGTTTTGGCCTATATCTCGAGACCCTAGTCACACAGCGATATAAAAATTACTCTGCACTAAAGCACACATCAACAGCTTCAATTTGATACCCATAATGTAAAAACACATCCTAGTATTACCCTGATCCTCATTTTGGCCTTTAGCTCGAGACCCTAGTCACCCAGGGATATAAAAATTACCCTGTACTAAAGCACTCATCAACAGCTTTCATTTGATATCCATATTATATAAACACATTCTAGGGGTGTCCGTGTCCACGTTTTGGCCTTATATCTCGATACCTTAGTCACCAATAGGTATGAAAACTACCCTGTAGTAAAGCACTCAGCAACAGCTTTCATTTGATATGCAATTGCATAAAAACATTCTAGGGGTGCCCTGGTCCACGTTTTGGCCTATATCTCGAGACCCTAGTCACCAATAGGTATGAAAACTACCCTGTAGTAAAGCACTCAGCAACAGCTTTCATTTGATATCCATATTGTATAAACACATTCTAGGGGTGCCCGGGTCCACGTTTTGGCCTATATCTCCATACCCGAGTCACCCAGGGGTACGAAAAATACTCAGTATCCATAAACAGATTCCATTTGATATCCACATTGTACAAACACATCCCAGGATTACCCAGGCCGACGTTTTGATCTTAAGACCCTAGCCAGAACGGGATAAAAAGTATCGTATATCCGTTCCCTGGTTATAAGCTACCTCTCCACGAATTTTCAGCCAAATTGGTTCTTCCGTTCTTGAGTTATGCGTAGTGTAACTAACACGACTTTCTTTTATATAGTATTTTTCTAAAAAAAAATCATAACTCAAGAATGGCTAAACCGATTTGGGATTTCAAAATCAACTAACCATCATCTCTCCTTCCTGTATCTTTCCTAAAAAATGCATGGCAATCTTTCTATCCGTTCTCGAGTTATGGAGTGACAATCAAAATGTACACTTCTTTTTATATATATAGATTAAAAGGAGTACGACGCAAAGTGGAAGGGAAGCTTGGCCTAAAATCTTCTTATTTTTTATTTTATTCCTTGGTGATTGGCGCGGTTTGCGGGATCACCTTTCTTGTGAATTGGGAAGAGTACACTTAAGTTCCAATACGAAGGCATGCTCTTTACCAACTCCTCGCCTACGTTGGGTATTCCGTCATTACCTGTCACCTTGTGACTTTTTAGCTGGGATATTCGCATTCTCAATTCATCGTAGTCAGGTGCCGGAACGTGCTTTCCATGATCGGCAATTAGGGTATCGGTTTCGGCTTCTCCCTCGCTGACTAGCAACGAGGACAAATGTTCCCTCCACAACTTAAGCACACTCTGTACGTCAGTTACCAGGTCGAAATGATCGTTTCTGCTGGAATATGTCCGATCTTGAAACCTTCCGTCATTCGCCGCATTTTTTTGGTGGAACTTTCGGGCATTACACCTTTCAGCCAGCATCTGAAGATCCTCGCACTCACACCGTCCTGCCTCACGTTTTATCCTTCTTCGCCTCACGATGACGCTCCAATATACCGCGTGTGCCGCGCCCGTTCTCAGCGTGGTCTTAAAGGCAGCGTTCTTCTTTTCCGAGACAGCGCGTCATCGGCAGGATAGGCAGGTGTGAGAGCCGAGTGGTGTAATCATCAGCTGTCTGTTTGATGAGCAGCTTTTCGACCGCAAACTTGCCTTGTCTCACTGCGCGCACTTTCTTTGCCGCGCAAGGGCGCGTACGGATATTGGCTGCCACAAAGTAGTGATCCGAGTCAATATTTTGACCTTTTAGAGTGCGCACATCCAGGATACTGGAACAATGTCTGTATGATTTTAATATCATGGCGGGAGCAATCATTGTATGTCTTTTCTAGTTTTTCATAGAGGGAGTTCTTGCCCTTTTTGTCCGCATCGTCTATAGGGGCGTAACCAGATATCAACGAAATGTTGGAAAACTTCGCCTTAATCGGTTGTATGGGATATTGTATATATGACCAATCTCGACCATATTTTCAGACTATAATGCAATCACAACACCCTGTGAAATTTCTAGCTCCTAGCTGTTCGAACGGACAGACAGCCGGACATGACGAAATCAACTCAGCACGTCATTTTTTCAGTATACTTATTGGTGTGCCTACCTCATCTCCTTCAAGGACTGTCAACCTACGAGAATCGGACCAAACTTAACTTAACTTTCATTTTTATGAAAGGTATAAAGATTCCTAGCTATATCACATTGTACGTGGCCTTGCTAACTGAAAACATACGTGTTAGATTTTAATTGTTTTGAAAGTCTTCTACATTTTACTAAGACATTTACTTAATAAGTACTATAATTGAGTGAAATAAAATACATACAAAAATTATATACTCAGCCGTAATCGTATAGCTTATTTACAGGGCTGTTTAAAGATTTGTATTTGTCACAACACATATACAAAATTATATATACACTGAAACTTTTGTAAACTGAAAAAAAAGATATATATATTTTAAATGTTTAAAGACTTTGGAGGGTCCCCTTTTGAATTAAAATTTTTCTCAGTGCTACAATATTTTTGAAAAATTTTTTGTTGTCAATCTGCTAGTGTGAACTTGAATATCATACCGAAGTGACCTGGCTTCATATGGAAGTGCTTTTTCTTTACACTTTCATATGAATCTAATTTATGCTATGAAATGTTTTTAAACGGTTTTATGCACGGCCGTTGTGAACGTGTTTTGTAATTTAAATTTAAGTAACTTCCCGATAAGCTACAAGCTTGAAACTTGGAATAGAGTTCAGAACCCGATGACAATGCATTAATAAGAATAAAATCGCCGCTAGGTGCCGCAAGGATCGAGATATTCACAAAAATCGTATTTGTTGTCCGATTTGGCTCATATTTGGAACACATAATACATACAAGAATAGAAATCGACCCATGAAAAAAATCGTCGCTAGGTGGCGCAGGGATCGAGGTATTCGCAAAAATCGTATTTGTGGTCCGATTTGGCTCATAGTTGGAACACATAATACATACAAGAATAGAAATCGACCTATGAAAAAAAATCGTCGCTAGGTGGCGCATCGATCGAGATATTCACAAAAATCCTATTTGTGGCCCGATTTGGCTCATATTTGGAACACATACTCCATACAAGAATAGAAAGCGGCCTATGATGCCCGATTTGGCTCATATTAGGAACAAATGTTGATGTATGAAAATATTTGGAGTTGGAGGAGGGACAAGCATACATGGCGCAGAGACGAGTAAAGTCTTTGGAATAATCCATGTATTGAGGACTTAGGTTGTAACAAATTGTCAGGAAAGAGTTCTTGTAATAATGAGTCACTAAATGAACTAAATAGAATGGGAAATAATAGGCAATTAAATAAAGAATAAAAACTTGAAAATAAAATAATTTAAAAAAATTTGTAAGTTACACGGTTTTATTGAAAAAAATACTTACATGAAGTAATAATAATACGAAAAGCTAGAAAATAATTAGGTAGGTCCTAGGTACTTGTCCTCACACTCCTTATCAATCTAGGGCGTTGATCAGACAATTAAATAAAAGCATTGGGCGCATGAAATTTCTAAAACTGTGAGGCGTAACATAACCTGATTAAGGTTCAGTTGATCTTATATATGACTATCAATAGAAATTTTACGCGTCCAACGCTTTTATTTAATTGTCTGATCAACGCCCTAGATTGATGAGGAGTGAGATGTACTAGTAATCTAGGACCTACCTAATTATTTTCAAGCTTTTCGTATTATTATTACTTCATGTAAGTATTTTTTTCAATAAAACCGTTTAACTTAAACATTTTTTTTAAATTATTTTATTTTTATATTTAAAGTGTGAATTTGTATCGGTGCCTATTCTTCAGGGCAAAACAAAAGCAAAATTGCCATAAATGTATAGGGGTTGAGCAGCTCTGCTAATTTAGTTTCAAAGAAAAACACTTATCTAGAAAACAATGAAAACACTTTTAAGAGATCAGAAAAAAGTTTTTTTGATCTTCCTAATTTTTTTGTTTTTGGTATCAAGATTGTCCTTCCTTTGAGGAAATATTTTTCTTAAATTTTTGCAATAATTTTCATTTAATGACGGTAGAACTAAAGAGTAGTAATTGAGTAGCTCCGAATACACCCTACTTCAAACTTTTCTTGAAATATTTTTTCATATTTCCATTAAAAAACAATAAACTTATTATATTAAAAGCCTTTAGTAAGATCTGTTGGCATGAAACGCCCCATTTCATGTATAAAGGTCCTGGAAAAGTTGACAGTCAAACCCATACTTTTCTTATTCATATCAATTTGCATCGGTTATTGGTGCCTTAACCTAAAAAATGTGACAATTTCATTAGAAAGAAGAATATGCCAAAAATTACGAACAAATTCCACAAATATTCGTCAAATGGAAACCAAAAACCAATTGGTTGTTATGGTATGGTTATGGCTAGGGCGTTATGGGATCGCACAATTGACCAATAATATTGATTTCCATAAGGTTTGTTGGATCAGCTGTTATGGATATGGATATGGCTAGTATGTAACGCTTTTAACGCTAAATGCAATAAAATGGAATAAGAGGAAATTGGTGGAGGGAAGTGCGAAAAGTAATGGCAACAAGATGAAAAGGGAGAGTGAGAGTAAAAGTACGATTACCATTGTTTACTATATTGTTTGGCGCCTCAAATTGAGGTTATGTTGCGATTAGAGTGAAAGGCAGTAAAAGAAGTCAGTCGAATGGAGCGGAATGAGTTGCATTGCATCAATATACATACATTCAATCTTTATACCAAATTAAAGGAGTCCTTTTCGTCCAGATATTTATTTATTTATTTAATAGTCTACAAATTGAGCAATTTAAACAGACTAAATAGCAAATAGCAGTACATTTAAAAATTGTATTTCTTATACAAACGAATGAGCAGTGTAAAACATTAAGTAAACGATCTTAAGAGTTATAGTTACATATTTGATATTAAGAGGTGACATGTATAAATATATGCGCGAATATATAAATAAATAACTTAACTTTACAAGAGGGTATGAGTTTTGTATACGCATGCCCAGTAAGGCGCAGGCGAAGGTGCTCAGAAGGGAGCTGACGCGAATTGCTCAGAAAGGAGCTGATTGCCCAGTAGGGGGCTAACGAGAGGTGATCAGAGGGGAGCTGACGCGAACCGCTCTGAAAGAGCTGCTATATTATATATACATAAAATGGAGTAACCGTAAGTTACAGTTAATTATTTTGAATATGTATACATATGGGGAAATCCACCAAACTTTGGTTTTTTTGGAGAAAAAAATTTTTTTTGAAACATGGTATCACGCAAATATCTTTTTGTTAAGAACATTGAGGGGTAAATTGGAGCATGGGGCAAATATGGGGCAAATATACGAAATTTTCGCCAAAAATTGTCAATAATCAAAAAGTGTAGAAAAAAATTTTATTTTTTTTTTAATTTTTGTACCAAATTTGTGTTTATTTTCATTTACTTTTAAATAAAAACTGGTTTAAAAAAATATAAAAAAAAAATTTCTGCACTTTTTGACGATTGCCAGTTTTTGTCGGAAATTTCGTATATTTGCCCCATGTACAAACATCAATAACTTTCCTTGCGTGAATATTCCAAGATGAGACAATTGATGGTATACTACTGTGGTGTAGAGTAAAAATTAACAAACGGGTATGAAGTGATAAAAGTAAAATTGTAGCTGTGCCCACGAAAAAACATGCTCCTCAAAAAAATTTACGCAACCAAGTGCCTCCACTTTTCTGCCTCTACCTTCAAAACAGAAAGGGCACATCGAATTTGAAGCCCCATGTATTTTTAGTTTCTGATCGGCTATTATCATGTATAATCCAAATTTCAATACTCAGTTGCCTCAAAAGCTGATTGATGATAGTTTTGAGTATTGGAGGGGCACATGAATTTTGCTCATACTTGTAGAATCTCCGTCTCAAAAACAACATTCAGTTCCAATTCCATAGCGTTTCTGCGGTGCCTCAAAATTTTATCGAAAAAATTCAACAAAAAGAATGAAGGGTATCGCTTGAAAAAGTGTAAAAGTCGACGTTTCTTACGTTTCGAAGTTCAGCAAAAACTTACTATCAACTTTCTTGATTTTTAAAATCATCAGATCGGATAGTCAAAAGGTCAAACTTAATGCCCTTGTACATTTTTCTGACCTTAAGTTTTTTGCCCGTGTGTAAAATCCGAGTATCCAAAAAAAGTAAAAGTTTTTGATATTTGCCTATATATGTGAACCGGCCAAAGAAAAGGTGGCGTATGACTCCAAAAAAAAATTCCGGCAAACAGCTCTTAAAGATAAACAATGCATTTCTTCAGTTTCTTAGTAGTTTTTTTTTATTGTTTGAGTCATAAGCCACTTTTTATAGGCCGGGTCACATATACTAATTTAACTCAAATAAAATACACCTCTTTATTTTGAAAAACGGGTCCGACGTATCAAAATTACTTTAATGCTTGTTAAAATCCAGGCACAAACAACAAAGAGCTTCATGCATTTCGAAATTCGACCTACATGTGCTGAAAAAAAGCGGATGGAAATGACTTGATAGCCTCATGGGAACATTAAATTTGATCTCGCTAATTAAAACGGGCTATTCACCGTTCCTCTCAATAATTTCACCATAAACAACACACCAAGCATTTCCCTGCGACTCTCGAGAGAAGGTAGGTTTATAAGTTTTAACCGACTGTTGTAACAGGGAAGATCTCTTATTGGATCCCACGCCAAATGACTCAAAGCAAAAAGTAGGAATTGTTTTTGAACCGATTCAAGCTTGTCACGATAGATTTGATACCGCGGGTTCCAAAGGATTGATGCATACTCCAATATAGGTCTCACTAAAGCAGTAAAGAGAAATTTTGTATCGTTTCGATCGGGTCACGCAAGTTTCAATATGAAATTTAAAGTCAAGTTTTGGGTCCAATGTAACACCCAGGTAAATAAATCTAGTGACTTTCTACCAAAACTCATGAATTTACATTTATTTAGGTTGAGGCTCATATCGTTAATATTGCACCACTTGACTAAACTATCGAGATCTCCTAGAAGGAGCAATCTGTCTTCCGGAGTGACTATAGGTTTAAAAAGCTTTACATCGTCAGCATACATCAAAATATTGGAATGATTTAACGCGCTTGGAAGATCATTAATAAATAGCAAAAATAGCAAAGGACCAAGGTGACTACCTTGCGGTATGCCAGAAGTAACCCTAATGAATTGAGATTCGCTGTTTTTGAATAACACCTTTTGTCTCCTTCCTTTTAAATAAGAGGAAATCCAACTCCGAAGTTGAGGTGGAAACCCTAAACCACTAAGTTTATAGGTGAGAATAGTGTGGGAAACCTTATCGAAAGCTTCGCTGAAATCCGTGTAAATTTTATCGCTATGTAGGTTATTTCTAAAGTTTCTGGAGACATGAGTAGTAAATTCCAACAGGTTCGACTCAGTTGACTTGCCTTTGAAGAAGCCATGCTGAGCTGGGTTAGTATTAGGAAAAACTGAATGAGCTATTTGTTTAGTTATAATGGATTCGAAAAATTTAGGTATTTCGCTAAGTTTTGCAATGCCTCTATAATTTGCAACACATAATTTACTGCCACTTTTGTACAGTGGTATAATAAAATACTCTTTCCAGAAACAGGGAAATACACCTTGCTTTAGAGAAGCATTAAAAATATTCGTTAAGGGCCGATACAAATATTCCGCGCAACTTTATAGAACAACAGAAGGAATGCTGTCGGGACCACTAGCATAAGAATTTTTTAGGTTTTCTAGGTGTAAAAACACGTCATTACAAGATATCGAAGGGGTTCGTACACCGCAAAGCAGTGGCGAGCTAAAAAGAACATTCGGTTGGACGGGCACGCAATTTTGTGCGTAGCTTGATTTAAAGAAATCGGCAAACGTATCGGCAACTGTGGCATCGTCACTTGAAACGAAGTCTTTAAATTTCATGAGGGATGGGAATCAAGTAGTCTTGCGTTTAGTGTTAACAAAATTGAAGAACGACGTTGCGAAAGTTGCAGCTTAATCTTATTAATGTAGTCTTTGTAACACTCTTTGTTCAAAGAATTATATTTATGACGTAGAATAGAATATCTGCTATAGTCCTTTGGATGTCCAGGAATGTTGAAAAAATTTCACATTAGACGTTTGTATGGGATATATATTAGATATATACATGACCGATCTTGGTCATTCTTTCAGACAACAATGCATATCATAACACCTTGTTAAATTTGGATGCACCTCATAATCCCGACTTTCAAAATCCCGACAACTCATAATCCAGACAATTTTCAGAAATCCCGACAAGACACAATCCAGATATAACAAAATCCCGACATAACGAAATCCCGACAACGCAATATCCCGACAACTCAAAACCCCGACGGCACATAATCCAGACAAATTTAATAAAATCTAAAGTGCGGCCGAAGGCCGCCTACGCAGAAGGGTGTACTACGCAGAAGGACATCACCGTGGCGATAGCCACGGTTATACCACACGCCCGGACTTGGCATGGCGTAACCCAGGGTTATTTTTTAAAAGCGCGGCCGAAGGCCGCCTATGCAGACAAGTGTTCTGCGCAGACATACTGTGGATCGCGTAGCCGGTGTTGGATGGGCTAAGGATTATTTTTACGAGTCGCGGCCGAAGGCCGCCTACGCAGACAAGTGTTCTGCGCAGACATACTGTGGATCGCGTAGCCGATGTTGGATCGGCTAAGGATTATTTTTATGAGTCGCGGCCGAAGGTAGCCTACGCAAACGGAGTGCCTAAAATAATAGAATAATACCGAAGATGTGTATTTTTTATGCCATCGTTTTATCACTGAGTGAAAACTGAATCCAGCTTATTCAAAAATACTGACAAAATTTATAAAAAATGTTAAAGTCCCCAATTTACATGTTGTCGGGATTTTTGTCGTTATTTTTTTGTCGGGATATGGTCGTGTCGGGATTATGTGTTTCGGGATTTAGTGTTTCGGGATTTTGTAAGTCGGGTTTAAGTTATACACCTGTTAAATTTCTAGCTTCTAGCTGTTAAAATGGCGAAGAAACGACGAAAAACCTTCGTATCCGAAAAATCGGTTGCATTGGAGGCCTATGCTTAAGTGGTGCGTTGCGCCGAACAGACAGACAGACAGACGGACATGGCTAAATCAACTCAGCACTTCATTATTTCAGTATACTTATTGGTGTGCCCACCTCATCTCCTTCAAGGATTTTCAACCGAGAATCGGACCAAACTTAATATACCATTTAATTTTCGTGAAAGGTATAAAGATTTCTAGCTATATCACATTGTATGTGGCCTTGCTAACTGAAAAACATACGAGTTCGATTTTAATTGTTTTGAAATTCTTTTATATATTTTACTAAGACATTTACTTAATATGTACTATACTTATTTGAGTGAAATTAATAACATACAGAAATTGTGTACTCAGCCGTAATCGTATAACTTATTTACTGGGCTGTTCAAAGATTTGTATATTGAAGTGCAAATCACAATACATATACAAAATTATATGTACACTGAAACTTTTTTAAACTGACAAAAAAAAAATTTAAATATTTAAAGAGTTTTGATGGTCCCCTTAATGAATAAATTTTGAATTAAAATTTTTCTCAATGCTACAATTTTTTTGAAAAATTTTTTGCTGTCAACTTGTTAGTGCAAATTTATATATCATACCGAAGTGCCTTGGCTTCATATGGAAGGGCTTTTCTTTACAATTTCATATGAAATTCTGTTATTCATATCCTGGAGTTCTTTTCGAAAATAACGACTTTTTGAAGTACATACATTTCGTTAACACAAATAAATTTTTCAAGGCAATAAAGAAAAATCAAATAGACCTTAATTATATATTGCAAACAAAATTCAGAAAAGTAAATTTCTAAAAATTTACGATCATTGATACAACATGCATATTTCATGCATGCATAAAGCTTTTTCTACTCGGGTACCAATTAATAGTTCATTCTCTTTCACTAATACAGCATGCGTAATTCTTGTATGAATAATTATGTTTTCAATTTAGAAGATATGAATCTTACACACTTTTTCATGCATTCAGCATACATAAATCCTGTATGCATATAATTTATTTCAAACTGCGTTAATTCATAAAAAATTTGTACAGTAAGTGCATGTGATTATTATAACGTTGTTAAATTGTGTACAAAATTATAACAAAATTAGCATATCATTAAATTAGCCAATTCGTAATGCTCAAAAGCAATCCTACTTCAGAACATGAAGCACTAACTGCCTAGCTCTGGGTCGAAACAACATTATAATACAAGCAGGCGTTATAGATTTACTGACTAAAATAATTACAGTTTGCCTGAAATTGGGAAGTGAATTTGATTACCTCGAGAGGAGGTGCTTTTTTTCTTTTTGTCGCACCCGCCCCTATCTGAAAATGTCAATTTTTTACGTATGCTACATCATTTGGTATTTTACCTTCTGAGCTTCGGCTGAAACTCGGTACAGACTTCTATCTTCAAAATATTATATTGAAACGAATTTAGCGAAATTCCGCTTATTTGAAACCTTCTGCTAACGTTCGAATTGCTAAACTGTTGAATAAATCACTCCACTATTTAATATTGCAAACTGGTCTTTATTTAGTTTACTTCAAGAGTAGTACTTCACAATTATACTTCACAACCAATAGCGTGTTCAAATCAAAACTGATTACTGACTACTCAGCTTTCACTGCTTTTATACTCTCTGTTGCCTCGTTCACCCATTTCTCCTAAGGTCTAGTAACTTGGCGAACTTCATGTCTGGTTACCACCCATATATGTACATGTATATTTGTAGTTTATAGTCTCGCAATGCCATATGCGTATGAATATGTGAGTACTACTTCGGCTAATGGTGAGTATCTCTCTGCTGCCTTGTATGTACATGTGTAAATGATGATTAATGTGTTTATGTAGCTTGCTTTAATGTGTCGTGCCTTTATTTAATAGCCTTATACTGTTTTCACACAGAAACTTAATGATCTCATTTCACCTTCTAATGAAATCGTAAATTTTGTGCTTTCACACAGAAGTAACTGCTCGATTAGTATGAAGGATGAAATGTCAAGCGAATAAAATGACAATGCTATATGACAGACAATCATGGCGGAACGATACAAGGTGCCAGCATTGTGACATACCTACAAACAAACAAAATTCCATGTACTTGTAAATTCGATGGACAAATGTCAAAATCGTACTGCGTCGGTAGTTGATGTATCAAATCAAATAAAAAAGGTTATAATCAGCTGTTCGATGCAGCCAACTTGTATCGTTCCGCCATGCAGACAATGACATTTACTTTGACAAATGACATTTTTAAGCACTGAACACACCAAAAACTAAGAAGCGGAACGCGGCCAACAGAGTTGCATTGTGCTTTTGACTTCATTAGGCATTCGATTGGCTACTAATGAAATAATTATAGATTCGAATTTTGTAGGGAAGATTGAGCTCAATAAGCGTCTTAATGTAGAAAACTGCCTTTATTATTCAATAAGCCGTCTGTGTGAAAATAGTATTAGGCTAAGTTTATGATCGAGCGTAATCGCATTGCGCGATGCGACGAGAAACGCTCCATTGCTTGTTACATTTTCGCTAGCGTTATCGCTAGTGATTGAGTGTTTATAGTAGAGCGAAATCGCGATCGATGGAATGCTCAACAATATAACTCAACATCTATTTATTCACGTTGTGGCAGTGTAGAGAAAGCAACATGCGTACATTAACTCGTAAAATTTTATTATTAGAAAATAGCTATGTTTTACGAAAAAAAAATTAAAAAGTATACATAAGAAAAAATATATCAAGTGCATCCATTCGCGATTGTGGTAAACTGCATGACGCAAATTCCATAAACACTGCTTGTAACGTACCTTTTCGATAAAAACATCCATATTGTATCGCTAATTTCGCTCAACTAAATCAAAATATTTTGGTTGTAAATTTTCGTCGCTTTTGTCGCTTCTAATCGCTCAATTCGCTTTACGCAAAATCGCTTTGTCTTAAACATCTCCTTATGCACTAATATAATTGATCGCTAACAGCGATTCTCGTCGCATCGCGCGATGCTATTACGCTCGATCATAAACTTAGCCATAGGGATGTGAGTATCAATAAGTGATGTTAATATTCGTCACAATATTACTAGTTTAAGATAAATTGCTTAACGTTCGAAGATAAAGGAGTTAAAATGTCCCACCCGACACTATGGAATACCCTAGTAGTAAATTGAGAGATTTACATATAATTACAAGACTTTTTCAAAAAGTTCTTCAACCGATGAATGGTTAAAAATTTAGGCTCAGATTTCTAACCGTGTAAACATCAAGCTTTAAAACTGTATATAAATAGCGGTCACAAAACTTTTCTAGCTTTAGTTTATACCAGGCATGCTTAACGAACGAAACGATATCATTTCGTTACGATAATCAACGCTAATAAACGAAACGAAGTCACTTCGTTTCGTTTATTAACGTTAAGAACGTCAAATTAACGTTAATTTGACGATCTTAACGTTAATAAACGAAACGAAGTGACTTCGTTTCGTTTATTAGCGTTGATTATCGTAACGAAATGATATCGTTTCGTTCGTTAAGCATGCCTGGTTTATACTTAACAAGCGACGAAAATAGCCAAAAACTACAATGAAATTCGCTCTACTGCTTATCGTACTCAGCTGTCTTTCGCAATTTAGTATTATTGAAGGTAATTGTCACACTTATCTAGTGGCAATATCGCTCAAAGAAAAATTACATTGCATTGGTTCACTAATCACTATGGATTTAGCGATCACATCTGCCGATTGCTTGAAAGATTGTGGAGAAAATGACATCGTTGTTGAAGCTGATTTCAGTCTTAGAGTTAGATCGGGACAAAGTCGCAAAGCGCTTTGTAAAATTGTTGATTTAAATATTGGCGCAATTAAATTGGTTTCACCCTTTGACAACGTTGGCGCGATAACGACAATACCTCTTTGCAAAAAACCACTTTCAGCTAACAGAAAAATGCATGTTAGTGCAATTGGTATACGCAAATCATTGGGTGACTTCACCCAAGTTACCGTAACTATAACAGAAAAAAACAAATGTGAGCACTTTCAAGAAGCTTCCTTGCCACACATGGTTTGTGGTACAGTTGATAGAGGTTTGTTTAGTAGCTTTTATGGAGGACCGGGCGATTTGGATGGAGAACTTTGTGTGGTGGGAGTATTTGATTCCGCTGCTGATTTCAATACGCACTTATTTGTAAATGCATGTGATAAGAACGTTTTAAAGTTTTTAAAAAAAATTATGGCTGGAAAAGAATTCCCCTCCCAGTGTGGTTAAAAATGGAGTGCTTATCACTCTATATCACTCTATCTACGCTGAACACTCCATTTCGTATTTATTTCATGAACGCCGCAGCTCTCGTCAAAACATATTGAATTTATAATGAGATAGAGGATTTTTGAATATAATACTGAAGGGAAGTTCCAAGATAAAGTGTACCTTGGTGGGAAAAAATTGAACTTATAAAATTGGGGAAAGTGTGAATACAATTGTTGTAAAAGTCTTAAGTCAACTTAAATATTAAATATATTAAATTTACCCATTAAATGATTTTCAATATCTTTAAATATAAAATAATGTGATGATTTAACAACTTTTAAGAAAAAACTGTCATATGATTTGTAATTTACCACTCCCGTGATTAATAAAAAAAAAAATAACTACCTTAACTCATTTGTATTTATTGTAGATGGCTTGCAGCGCTTTTAATAAAGGAAATTTTTTACTTTTAAATATTCAGCAACAAGTTGAAATTTTTGGGTTTTATTTAAAAACAATTTATTAGATTTAAGACTTGATGTTCAAATAAGTTTAAAATTTAAACCGAACAAAATTGAAAAACCCAGTAGTAAATTGATTCCAATTTAGTTGGAAAAAGTTTCAAAAATTGTTTATGGTTTAAAATTTAGGCTCAAATTTCTAGCCTTCTTGTTATTTTTTGGTGTTTCGAACAGTATTAGCTTTGTCCCACCCGTGACAAAAGAGTCGAAAGTTGTTATTCTAAATTTCGTAGGTCATTCTCTTGTTTGATATTTGTTATAAATTGTTAGAACTTACTTGCTTAATTGGCGTTCAACCGTTTAAACGGTTATGGCTGCCCAACAAGGCGCGCAAGTCACTTCTTTGTTGGATTAACTGGCGCCAATTGGTCACACGAAGGAAATTTAAATCGTTTTTCAACTGGTTCTTCCAACGTAGCGGGGGTCGCCCTTTTCCTCTGGTTCCATAGACGGGCTCCGATAAAAATTCTTTTTTAGATGGAGCATCTTTATTCGCACGCATAATATAGCTTAGGCGTAGCCCTATGTTTTAATTAGCTGGCCTATGTTGATACAATAAATAAATTTTCCGCTGTACTCGCGTAGAGATCCGTAAATCTCTCCAAAAATTTCTCTCTCGAACACTCCAAAAGCCGTCTCATCGAAAGTTGTCATAGTCCATGCGTCTGCACCATATAGCAGCACCGAGAGAGGACGTTACTTTTCAATTGCCTACCTAGTCCAAAGTATCATTCGTTGGCAATAGTGATTCTTCAGTTTATTTCAAAGCTGAAACTATGGCTGCCAGTGGCGTAGTTGCCAAGGCGCAAGGCCGGCTATTTGCTTGATGACAGCAGGTACTTCGCTTTGACCTCATTCACCATCAGACTCATCTTTTCTGCTTTTTTTCCTGTTTGGAGTAAGCAGAACTTACGGCACGGGTGTTCAGACCGATGGTGTCAATGCCATCAGCATACGCCAGTTATTGCACAGAGTTATTAAGTTCTGCAGCTTGTAATATTTTCTCTAACATCAAATTAAAGAAATCGTACGATAGGGGGTCACTCTGTCTGAAACCTCATCCTGACTGTGCTGATGGTGTTGCTCAAGTTCCCTTTCGTGAAGTCGAAGACATTGAAGTAATTTCACAAATCATGAACGGGTATGGCTCACAGTGGGCAGTTGAAGTAGTCATATTCAGAAAACCAACTGCTTCAGGCTCAATAACAAAGCACACATACATTCTCATAAACGTGTCAATGAGTAAACAGCAAAACAAACAAATAAAGCTAAAGCAAAGGTGTTGTCTAATTGACAGCAGCAAACAAGCAACTTCTTTTCGCCCTGCCAAAGGCTGGTTTGAAGTCGACGAAAATATGGTGAGTATCGATTCTCTAATCGTGAGCCTTCTCCTGGATCTGGCGCATCGTGAAGATTTGGTCGATAGTAGATTTACCAGGTCAGAAGTCGCACTGGTACGGCCCAGTCAGTTTGATGACTATCGGCTTCAGTCTTTCGCACAGTACGCTAGATATAACCTTATAGTCGTCCGCCGTGGTGTGATGGTAGCGTGCTCCGCCTACCACACCGAAGATCCTGAGTTTACACCCCGGCAAAGCTATATATTCCAAAATTATCACAGTTTATGTCTGTTTAAAAATTTAAGTTTCTTAAAGATTTTCGTAATGTGGACGTTTGTAGGATAAAAATAAAACTTGATAAGTGAGATATCATTGATTCAAAACTATTTTTTGTTAAGTTATGGTTTATTATTCTAGTCTACGACCCTTTTAAACTTGTTTTATGTCTAATTTGTCTAAGTTGCCGTACTAGAAATATTTTCTGCTATAAGGAAAATATGTGTACACAATTTCATTACGATATGTTAATTTTTATTCGAGTTATGGCTACCGAAACATAGATAATTGCTTAGTCATAAAAGGGGCGGTGCCACGCCTATTTTTTTAAATTTGAAGTCTTTCCTATTTATTGTTATAAATCAACTTGGGAAATGAAATACTATTGATATAAAGCTCTTTTTGCAAAGATATAGCTTATTTTATTTGTCCACGACCCTTTTAAAAATCTTTTATATAAAAGTGTGAGTGGTCCTTAACCGATTTCGTTAATTTTTCTTCAAAGCATTCCTTGGAGTAAAAGCTACCTCTCTGCCGAATTTTATTACGATAGGTTTAACGATTTTTGATTTATGATTAATAATATTTGTAAAATTGATTTTATCACAAGTGGGCGGTTCCACACCCATTTTAAACATTTTTTTTAATTTTTATCAAGAGTCTCAATATCAGTCCACACGTCAAATTTCAACATTCTAGCTGTATTATTTCCTAAATTAAAAAGTTTTTTTTGTTTTCAAAAAATTTATATGTATAAAAAGTGGGCGAGGTTACCATCCGATTTCGCTCATTTTCAAAACCAATCTATTCTGGATCCAGATAAGCTAATATACCAAATTCGGTGAAGATATCTCAATATTTACTCAAGTTATCGTGCTAACGGACGGAAGAACATGGCTCAATCAAATCGTTTTCGATCCTGATGATTTTGATATATGGAAGTCTATATCAATCTCGATTCCTTTATACCTGTACAACCAACCAAAGTTAATATACTCTGTGTGCAAAGCACGATGAGTATAAAAATGTGAAGGTGCTTCATTATCATAAGTGTATTTAATAAATATTTAAACTATTTAGGACACTTAAGGCACCAAAGTAGTGTAAGGAGTATTATTATTATTAGGCCTGGAAGCACTGCGACCTTTGTGTAGATCTATTGTGCATGACTTTTCAGCCCAATTTTGTTTGTGGAGGCTTTTAATACATATATGTACCTCTTCAGGCTGTTTACTTCATATCACATGGGGATTAAGAGTCACACCACCTAGATGGTAGAGTCCCTGCTTTGCCAAAGCGAGGCATTCGTCCTCCAGCTCACAGAAACTACAAATTTTAGTACCGGATGGATTTAACTTACTTATTTGATATTGTAGACCACAGTGTCGCTTATAGTACCCAGTGAGAGTTCGTAGCTCCTCCCTGCTTAGATTAATGAGTATGGAATTGTTTTGTTTCCCAGCTCCGCCGTTTTGTTTCTTCCGCCATCGAATTTCGCTCCAAGCCAAGCAGCAATTAAGGCAATAATCTCGCATAGCAGAGCATCTTAAAGTGTGTTAAGAGTGTAAGCAATCCCGGGAAAGAATCGGGATAGGGAGAAGCCTACATCTATATTAAGTCGCAAGGCATATGGGAATAGTTGGGAATGAAAAAGGGGATGAAAAAGCTATAAAGGGCGCATCCCTAGATTGGGGGAGATTAAGAGGATGCGAGAGTTGTACTTGATCGACCATGCGGGAAAGGCGTAGACCCAAGCGAATGGCAGTAAAGTGTCGAATATTACGTGTAGGTCTTACAACCTTCGACTAAAAAAGTTACTCCTATCATTAAAAAGGGAGGACTGTAGACTCATAGCGGTATTCTGACTGGACACTGCCTTCTGGCGTCACATCCCTTTAATCTAGGCTTGCCCAGTGATAGCAGATATAGGAAGTGTGGATTGGAGGAAGAAACGATCGAGCACGTTTTGAGATATAGCAGCAGCTACGGTCTATGCCACGTTCCTAGAAAGCTTTTAGTATTTTTCAAGAGTATGCATTTATTTTATAACATAGCTCCTGGTTTTTGATAGGTTTTCAGTTTGATGGTTAAACAAACTTCCGGTAACACTACGGATGCACTGAATGTATGCGAAGTCCTCACAGACCAACAAGTTAAACCTAACCTAGCCCTATACTAGTTCTGTTGGATCGACCACTGTTCCCAAGTGTTCGACAATTCCTAGTTCTGCAGAGCTCTCTTACTTCTTCTGCTTCGTATATTTCTCCACTCTACTACTGCTGTTCCAACACGGTGGCCATTGATTCTCCACTATTCTTTCTGCCCGAGCCCGACACATCGCTTAATGCCTTTTTTCGTCCTTTGCTTGCGACTTAGTTCTTCCCTTATCATCGTCCTAATTAAAATTATATATTGAGCCGTTAATCTTGGTCGTACGACTACGTGACCGACAAGGCGGGCTCATCGGTTCAGTATTAATTACGGGGAAAAAACCGCCTGCCATCAGTTCACCTTATTGTGGTAAGGCCATCATCGGTATCGGGAAGGCTCCGTTGGAATACTACCGAAAATATCCCCTGGCTTCAAATCGTACAATAGCCACGATCCGCATAACATGCTAGATTAGGGGATTGGTAGTCCTTGGTCTCCGACATACCGCCGCCCTCATATGCGGCGAAACGGCGTAGATGCCGGCCTTAAACATCTCATCGTCATGGTAGGGCGTTATAGGGTTCGGGTAAGCATTTACACCAACGAAAAGGTGCCTACCCTAGTGAGTGAAACAAGAAAAAAGTATTCTATTTTACCAAAGACGCACAAGTTTCATTTCGATGGAACAGACATAATTAGTTACCTTAATTTTTATATTGGTAGAACAAAAGATGTTTGGTTAACTGATTAAGAGTTTGTATTATGATTGACGCATTAGCCATAAAAACTTAAAAAAAGCAACAAGTAAGGACGGTACTGTTTTCGATTGTGCCGAAGACTTCATACCTTTCCTGAAATAATCCCGTATACCGAATTTGATGAAGATATCCCAATATTTCCTCAAGTTATCGTGTTCACGGACGGACAGACAGTCGGACGCACGGACATGGCTTAATCCAATTTGTTTTCGATAGTGACGATTTTGATATATGGAAGTCTATATCTATCTCGATTGCTTTATACCTATACAACCAACCGTTATCCAATCAACGTTATAATACCCTGCGTACAAGTACAGCTGGGTATAAAATTAGATCTGTACTTTGTGCGAGGATACAAATTGTCTTCATGATATAGTTATGACCATGAATAACTTATCTGAACAATATTTGACGTATACATACGTAAGTGTTTGATGAAATTTGAAGCTTCAAGCCATTAAAATGGGACAGAAATTACGGTTTATATGGGGTATAACTATATACATGACCGATTTATACAATTTTGCAAGACAAAATATTTTGTTATTCTTTTTCAATGGAAAATTTATTTTTACTTAATTGCTCGTTTCTATATTTGTACAGTTGAATTGTGGTATTAACTTCACATAGGTTAAGTGATACGTGTACCTTATGACCGTATTTTTAACCCTTTCAGTCATATGAGAATCCGGTGTCCGAAAATATTTCCTTGCATAGCAAGAAGCCTAGCAATATTTTCCTAGTTTTTTCATAAGTTATTTATAATACAAATTCATAACCAGATAAACAAACAAATTTTGATCTCCCAAAATAACAAATTGAAGGTTGTCATGTTTATTTCATTGAAAAGAAATTAGCGTGTTATTCTTTTTCAATGGAAAATGTGCCATATACGAAAGCATTTGGTGAAATTTGAAGCTTCTTACTGATAAATTGAGAAAGATATTACAAAAAACAAACGCTTTACTGAAAAGCGGTTGTATGAGGGATGTATGCTAGAGTGGGCGGACCCGGTCGATTCCGAAAAATTTCAGACACAAAAGTGAATACACTGACCAAATTTCATCAAGATATCTCAAAAATTGAGGGATTAGTTTGCGTTCAAACAGACAGACGGAGGAACAGACGGACATGGCTAATTCTCCGAGGACTTCTAATTTAGAGATTTGTGACAAAAAAAAATTTATTAATACTTGGTAGGATTTATCTGCGAGGAGATTTCGGCCGAACTTCTTTCGAATATGCATCGTGCTCCTTTCAAATTTTCCCTACGAATTGGCGGGACCAGGCCTACATGTTTTATGCCGACCTCGAACGGAAGCTGCATTTCCACTGAACAGCTTTTCATGGCAGAAATACACTCGGAGGGGCGACCCAGCTTAGAAAAACTCTTTTCCAACTGAAAAACGTGTTCTAAATTTTTGATGTTGCTTTGGAAGGTACTTGAACCTAGGACCTTCGGTGTGGTACGGGAAGCACTCTACACACCACTGTGGTCGCTTCTTATCAATATGTCGATTGAGATGTTATGAATTTGACCCCAAAACTAAAACTTTTTTGTACTATATAGATTCTATGATTTTTGAAACCTTTTGGTTTTGTTTCGAACCCAGTAGTGACTACAAGATTCTGTTTTTGGATTTTATGAACATTTTTTGGTTTCATTTTAAAACAATTTGAATTTAAATTCAAATCGGATAAAAGTAAAAAAAGTAGTGGTAAAAAGATACCGCAGGTGCAAAAATTAAAAAATATTGATTCTGTTCTTTTTAAACAGTAGAATAGAAGAAAATATAATCCTCTAGAAATCGCTTTAAAAAATATTTTTCTATTTTTTTATTCTTATTCTGAAAAGTCCAACCTCATGTGACTATTTCTTACTGAAGTATTTTTTAAGCAAATTGTCAAGGACTTTCTTTCTTAGAAAGAAGGTACAGTTTATGGACTTTCGATTAGTAGTGAGTTGCGAGAAAATTATTATTGTGGTGCGACGTACCCTATTTGATTTCTGCAAAATGTTTTCCATATTCTTTTGGGGAACACAAAGTTACGTAAATCTTTTTGGCTAAACAATTCTAGTAGCGGCTTATATAGTTACAATATTTGTAAACGTATAGTAAAATCTGCACCGATCGTAGTAGAAAGATAAAGAACACTAATATTCATACCGAACTTGTCAGAATAAGGGAAAACGTCAACGGGATGAAAATATTTGAATAATAATTTCATCATGCAGATCAGTAAGGTTTTATTTTTTGGCTTTTTGACAATATGCCTAAATACATTAATTCCCAGTTGTTAATGAATGCATGAAACAGCGATGTTTGAGGCATGAATTGGAGCTATATGTATGTATGTATGCCACAATAAATGCACGTTTATTTCTTTTTAACACGTGTATTTTCTGAAGGAGCATGCCTACGCTTTTACTCCCTTTGTACTACTTCTGTATGCATACGGTTGTATTAATGCTGAATGCATACAAAAGCACTAGAGAAACACGTATACATCCATACGTATTTTTCATACGTACGAATGAACTATACCTTCATTGATCGATATTAGTTTATTCTACATATGTAATTACAATAACAATTACATTGACATGGTGAGATATGGAACAACTTGTTGCCATCAATTTTGTCTATATGGACCTTTAACAAACACACAATTCTCATCGGTTTGGTCGAACCGTACCATCCTGAAAATAGTCTTCACAACAGTTTAAGGACGGCAAAGCATACAAACGGTTGGTGGTCTTCATTAATCATCGACATATTCCAAGTTTATTCATTCAAGTTCGCCAGTCTCTCATTAGTTATTTACATCCTGTAGTTGTTTTCGAAAAGTGACCTAGCTTTGAGTCGAAACTATTTTATAATACAAGCATGCGATAGGAATTTCTGACGTTTGTCTGAAATTGGGAAGTGAATTTGATTACCACGAAAGGGGGTGATTTTTTTTTTTTGTCCCACCCATCCCTTGTTGAAAATGCCAATTTTCTATGTATGTTATATTATTTAGTATTTTACATTCTTAGTTGCGGATTACACTCAGTATTGTAGCTTGTAATATTTTCTCTAACATCAAATTAAAGAAACCGTACGATAGGGGATCACCCTGTTTGAAACCTCGTTCTTCCCAATCCGGATGGTGTTGCTCAAGATCCCTTTCGTGAAGTCGAAGGCATACAAATAATTTCAGAAATCATGAACGGGTATGGTTCACAGTGGGCAGTTGAAGTAGCCATATTCAGAAAACCAACTGCTTCAGGCTCAATAACAAAACATACATACGTTATCATAAACGTTTCACTGAGTAAATCACACACAAATATAACTAAAGCAAAGGTGTTGTCTAATTGACCTAGCAGCATACAAGCAGCTTCTTTTCGCCCTGTCAAAGGCTGCT
The DNA here is from genome assembly GCF_040869045.1 of Eurosta solidaginis. Taxonomy (NCBI): domain Eukaryota; kingdom Metazoa; phylum Arthropoda; class Insecta; order Diptera; family Tephritidae; genus Eurosta; species Eurosta solidaginis. The sequence goes on along the minus strand of NC_090321.1, from coordinate 24,562,223 downwards.
TTGAAGTCAATGAAAATATGGTGAGTATCGATTCTCTAATCGTGAGCCTTCTCCTGGATCTGCTGCATCATGAAGATCTCGTCGATAGTAGATTTACCAGATCAGAAGTCACACTGATAGGGTCCAATCAGTTTGTTGCTTCAGTCTTTCGCACAGTACACCCAAATAATCAAGAGCTCCATTCCAGGTATAAAAAGTTGTGTAAGCAATTACAAAAGAATATTAAGTCGCAGCGAGCTACTTATTTTCGTAATAGGTTATTAGAATGTAGCGGCAACACCAAGAGGGAATCGGAGATTGTTAATTGTATTACCAACCCAAACGGCATCGGTGGTGAGAAGTCTATTGCTCTAAGTGATCATGGCAACATCACTGGCGACTCCTCTGCTGTATCTAAGCTATTTAATAATTTTTTTGTTTCAGTCGGTCAATCGAATGCCTCTTCCTGCAATTGTGTGATGTCAGGTAGGGAAGGAACTAGTTCAGGGAATAGTTTTTTGTTTGAGCCTTTCTCTGGCTCTGAGATCCTAACAATAATAAAACTACTTAGCAACTCCGGTTCTTGTGGTCATGATGCTATTTCCAACCAATTGCTTAAAAATATAGGCCTTTACCTACTAGACATTCTGAAACATCTCTTCAATGCTAGTATTTACTCAGGAACTTTTCCAGAAGACTTGAAATTTGTATTTGTATTTGTATTTATTAGGCAATTCATTCCAGCACAAAAATTTGGCAAAAATTATTTTATAGTGCTAGTCGGTAAAAGGCATAAAATATGAACAATTTAAACTTGAAACTTAAAGCTTATGACTATGGCTAAGAAAAGGTTACAATAAATAATATATTTAATAAATAATAAATAAATAAATAAACGAATGATAGAGTACATTTGCTTAGAAGAAATCAGTATTTTAATTGTCTATGTTATTATAGAAACTTGTTAATTCTTTATTGAAGAGCAGAGCATTGCTTATAAGCCTAAGTCTAGAAGGGAGCGAGTTCCAAAGACGTATGGAAGTAATGAAGAACTGGCGATCAGATATTAGCATACGATGTCTGAAGTGGGTAAGGAGAACAGATCTAGACGACTGGAGAAAATTTAGCCTCCGATACAGATAGTCAGGTTCCTTCATATATATTAATTTATGTAGCTAGTGACCGTTTTAAGTTTAATAAGGTTATCGAAAGAAATGTTTAGCAACCTGTAAGCATGATGAGAGACGTGGTCAAGTCTTTTCAACCCATAGACGTATCTATCAATGTTGTTATAAACAACATTAAGTTTCCTATTACATACATAGTCACAATTAGAGTAAATCTCACAACCATAAAGGAGCGTAGGTATTAAGTATGCTTTTGCTATTAGTAGACGAATATGTAACGCAGTAAAATATTGTGTAAGCCAGAGTGTACGAAGCATCCCATACACTTTTCCCACTGTGCGGGAGATGTGATCTTTCCATGTCAAGGTTTTGTTAAAAACTACACCTAGATTTTTTGCCGTGTCAACGTATTCTATAATAGTGTTGTCTAAAATTAAATTTTCCATTCCACTTGTATCTAGTGGCCTTCTATGAATGACTATATATTTCGACTTCTTAGGGTTAAGACATAAGCCGTTCATAGAAGCCCACGTACCAATTTGACACAAACCGTAATTTAAGTTATTAATAGACGAACTGGTACGATCACTAGGACAGCACATATACAATTGTACGTCGTCAGCATAAATGTGAATATTACAATACTTGAGAACACCAGGCAAATCGTTTATATACAAAACAAATAACAGGGGACCAAGGATTGAGCCTTGTGGGACGCCTCTTAAAACACTGCCGAAGTCAGACTTTCTGCTACCAACACTTACTGCCTGAGTTCGGTCGGCCAAATACGATCTGATTAGGGCTGTTGCATAGTTGGAGAACTTAAATAGGTTGTCCAGCTTCTTGCAGAGAACTGTGTGGTCGACCGAGTCAAACGCTTTTGAATGGTCGAGAAGAGTTAGGAAAGCAGTAAAATTTTTGTCAACTTGTTCTCGACTATCCTCTATCACCGATAGGAGCGCCGTTTTACAGCTACGATTTGACCTGAATCCAGACTGGGAATCTGTGAGAAGGTTATTATCCTGCACATAAGTATTTATCTGGCAGTGCAAAATTCGTTCGACGACCTTGAAAAGGAAAGGCAGAATAGCTATAGGTTTATACTCCTTGTTTTGCTTGGGGATTGGGATTACCTTAGCAACTTTCCAACATTTGGGAAATACACAGGACGTCAGCACAGAGTTAACCAAGTAGGTTAAGTGAGGAAGGATTTTAGGAAGAATTATTTTTAAAAATTTCGGACATATACCATTGAATCCCATAGTATTAGACTTTACTGAGAGAATGGCTTGAACGACATCACAATCATCGACACTAGCAAACTCAAGAGGACCAAAATCAACATTAGCGCGAATACAATAATTGTCAGCACATATATTGTAAATTGAGATTGGCAGATTTACAAAATTTATATTTATCTCGTTAATGTCTACATCAGGGAGGACAGAAATATCGCATTTAGATTTTCCGATACCAATATCTTTAATCGACTTCCAGGTTTCCTTCGAACTCAAAGCAACACTAAACTTGTTATTATAAAATTTCTGCTTAGCTGACCTCATGGCTTTGTTTGCAGCGATCCTAGCTGCTTTGAAGCAATTGTGAGCCTCCAGGGTTTTGTATCTTTTCCATCGTGAGTAAGCGAGGTTACGCTGGTGAATTAAGTGTTTTAGATTGGCACTAAACCAAGGGGTATTATTGTGTGTAGCAGCTTTGAGTTTCACTGGCACATGGTTGTCGAAAAGCCTAATAATATGGTTCTGTAGGAATGATGCCTGATCATCGACCGATGTCAGCGTACGAATCAAGCTCCATTCGACCGACTCCACCGCTGCATGAAAGGAACTGTAATTTATGCTTCTAAAATCACGATACGTAAAGGAACATTGGATGTGTGACGTTTGAAAGTTGTGTGTTTTGAAAAGCAAGATGCCGACAATTGATCGTAGTGGAGCAATTTCAGGGGATCATTCACAAAAAATAAATCCAGCAAAGAAGAACTTGAGTCAGTAAAGTGTGTAGGTGAAGTTAAATTGGTGGGTAAAAGTCCAAGAGACTCCATACTTAGCTTTAGAGTTGAGTCGACGAGAAGGTTGGAGTTGAAATCCCCAGCGATGATTATATTAGCATAGCTTTTAAGTAGAGGCTCGAGAAATTCAATAAAGCCAGAGAAGTCAACTCCACGATTAGGTCTGTATGCACAGCCGATAAGGAGCCTTTCATTATTTACAGAGAACACGTCTACGAACACATATTCGACAGAATCACTTGGACTAGCACTGCAACAGAGTTTACAGGATAAACTACTTTTAACATATATAGCAACACCACCACCATGACCACGTCTATCAGCCCTGAAAAGTTGATATCCATTTAGTTGCACCAAATCATTTTTGTGACATGAAGAAAACCAGGTTTCGGAAATACATATAACATCTATATCAGAACCTTCAGATATGAATCTCAATTCATCCAGCTTTTTATATAGGCTTTGCGCATTGAGATGTATGACTTTGAGCCCTTTAGTACGTTTGCTGAATACGCGCAACAGTGTATGTAAGCAGTCTTTGGAACTAGACAACCTATAGTCTAGGGCCATCACTATCTATGGGATATAAAGAATGCTCTGCGATGCGTAACAATAAACACAACATAAATGAATGTTTACAAGTATGTTAGGGAGAAATAAAGACGGAAACGAAGAGATGCAAGAACTTAAGTAATATACCATACATAGAAATTAATTTATTTATCACTATTCGTTGGCGCATCATCATCTCGAAAGGAACTAGCGCTTTCTTCGCCGGTATTCTCAAGACGCTCTAGAAAATCCAAGCTATGTATTGCTTCAGGGCTGGCGTTGGCTGTTCGTCTGATATGTACCAGACCCTTCTTAGAAAAAACCGCTACTACCTTCCTTTTCTTCTTTAGACGGATCGCTGCCTTGCGCGATTATTATTCCTCTATTAGAAAAGGGTAACAGGGAGGATAAAAACAATTATAGGCCAATTTCATTAGTACCTTCCATTTCTAAGGTTTTCGAGAAAGCCCTTAAAAGCCGAATTTTACTATTTCTTGAAAGCAAGAGCTTTTTCAGCCCAAGGTAGTTCGTATTTAGAGCCAACCGGTCAACCGAGTATGCTCTATTAGATTTGTGTATATTTATTCACCAAGAGTTGGACAGTAAAAAAAAACTGCGCGAGTCTATTCGTTGACATCACAAAAGCTTTTGATACTGTGGATCATGTAACTCTACTTGATAAATTATATCATACTGGCTTTCGAGGATTTATACATGAGTCGTTCAAATCGTATCTTACTGGAAGAATACAATGCCTTAAAGTCTGCGAAACCCTCATTAAAGTTGGCGTTACACAAGGTTCTTTCCTCGGTCCTATTTTATTTCTGGTTTACGTAAATTAAATTTTCGACATGGCATTGTTGGGGAAGGTCACTGAATTTGCAGATGCTCTAGCGATAGCTTATAGCTCATCAAATAATTTCGACTTTATAAGTAGCATAAATCATGATGTACATATTTAGAGAATGTGGTTCGGTAAACAAAAGCTCATTGTTAGCAACAAAACCAAACTAATGTTTTTTAGCTTGAATGCAAAAATAAGACCAGACATAGACATTGTTTTCCACTCCTCGAGTTGTGAGCGTCTCCCTCTCCACGATAATTCGTGCCGCATGACTCGTATGGTATTTTTAATCCGATCGCTACTTGTGCTTTATGATTGATGTTGTTGAAGACTTTCGTTATCTAGGTGTAACTGTAGATCCTTCAACAAAATTCAGTCTATCCTAGTTTTACAAAAATTTGTTATTCGTAAAATATCTAATGTAAATCGACTGCATCCCTCAAGAGAGCTTTTTAGAGGTCTAGGTATTCTTCTAATAAGAGACCTTTATTATTTTAAAGTTTTAAAAATCTTTTTCATTAGGTCTGGTTATCTGCAGAGTATGAGGTCGGAAACGTATAGCCTTAGGATAAACTTTCATCCTACAGTTTTTGTACCTCCTTCCAGAACCACACACTCAACAAAGTTTTATACAATTGTATCCAGGAAACTCTTCAACATACTACACTCCGTAATTCGTGCCATGAGGAACATTCTACAACTTCCAAATGTGTGAAATGGTGTGATGGTTGCGTGCCCCGCCTACCACACCGAAGATCCTGGGTTTACGCCACGGGCAAAGCAACATCAAATTTTAGAAACAAGTTTTTTCAATTAGAATTAAATTTTTCTAAGTGGGGTCGCCCCTCGGCAATGTTTTGGCAAGCACTCCGAATATATTTCTGCCATGAAAAGCTCTCAGTGAATACTCAGCTGCCGATGCCGATCGTAGTCGGCATAAAACAATTTGTTGGGAAAATTAAAAGGAGCACGACGCAAATTGGAACGGAAGCTCGGCCTAAAATCTCTTCGAAGGTTATCGCGCCTTACATTTATTTATAATTTTTTATTTTATGCCGCGGTGATTGGTATGGTTTGCGGGATCACCTTTCTTTTGGATTGGGTAGAAGGGATGATGGAGGCATGCATTTTACCAACTCTTTGCCTTCGTGTTTGAACAGCTCGGCGGATATTCCGTCATTACCTGTCACCTTGTGACTTTTTAGCTGGGATATTCTCATTCTCACTTCGTCGTAGTCAGGTGCCGGAACGTGTTTTCAATTATCGGCAATTGGGGTATCGGGTTCGTCTTCTCCCTCGCTGGCTAGAAACGAGGAGAAGTGTTCCCTCCACAACTTAAGCACACTCTGTATGTCAGTTGCCAGGTCGCCATTATTCTTCCCTTTGGAATCTGTCCAGTCTTGACACCTTCGGTCATTCGCCGGATTTTTGATGGAACTTTTGGGCATTATTTTGCAGCCAGCATCTGATGCCAGTCTGCCTCACGTTTTTCCCTTCTAAGTTGCCATATCTCTTCCTCCTTCGCCTCACGATAACGCTCCAATATAACGCGTGTACTGCGCCTATGCGCTCTTTTGCCCCAGAGGCAGCGTTCTTCTTTTTCGAGACAACGCAACATCGGCAGGATCGGCAGGTGTGAGAGCTGAGTTGAGTAATCATCAGCTGTCTGTTTCGCGAATAGCTTTTCGACCACAAATTGTCCTTGTATCACTGCGCGCACTTTCTTTGCTGCACAGACTGTGCTGCTCAAGGAATTTCAATCTACGCGAATCGGACCTAATTTAATATACCATTTAATTTTCAATTGTTTTTGTTTTTATCGGCCTATTGATAAATCATTCAAGGTTCGAATCGAGCTCAAGGCCAGAGCAATAATTTTTTCGAAAGATAATTATTGTTATTTTTTAATTTTTCTAAATTTGAAAAATTGTATTTTGTTTTTGGAATAGTAAGTAGAAAATTTTTCAGACAACCTGCCATAGCTGCGCAGATAGATCCATTTCGAAGGGTGCTAAGCCTTCATCATCAGTACGCTTTAGGATCTATCTGCGCAGCTATGGCAGGTTGTCTGAAAAATTTTCTACTTACTATTCCAAAAACAAAATACAATTTTTCAAATTTAGAAAAATTAAAAAATAACAATAATTATCATTAGAAAAAAATTATTGTTCTGGCCTTGAGCTCGATTCGAACCTTGAATGATTTATCAATAGGCCGATAAAAACAAAAACAATTGTTAATAAACCATGAGCACTTGGGAATGTCAAACAAAGTAATTGACAATAAACAAAAATCCAGCATTATCAGTGATTTGCACCAGATGGCGCAACACTGAATAAATATAGTTGGTAAGAAGGAATAGAAGTAGCAAATTTGCCAGTCAAGCAAACCACCGCTGTATAGCTAAATGGTTAGAGCAGCATGCCTAAAGCGTACTGATGATGAAGGCTTAGCACCCTTCGAAATGGATCTATCTGCGCAGCTATCGCAGATTGTCTGAAAAATTTTCTACTTACTATTCCAAAAACAAACTACAATTTTTCAAATTTAGAAAAATTAAAAAATAACAATAATTATCATTAGAAAAAAATTATTGTTCTGGCCTTGAGCTCGATTCGAACCTTGAATGATTTATCAATAGGCCGATAAAAACAAAAACAATTGTTAATAAACCATGAGCACTTGGGAATGTCAAACAAAGTAATTGACAATAAACAAAAATCCAGCATTATCAGTGATTTGCACCAGATGGCGCAACACTGAATAAATATAGTTGGTAAGAAGGAATAGAAGTAGCAAATTTGCCAGTCAAGCAAACCACCGCTGTATAGCTAAATGGTTAGAGCAGCATGCCTAAAGCGTACTGATGATGAAGGCTTAGCACCCTTCGAAATGGATCTATCTGCGCAGCTATGGCAGATTATCTGAAAAATTTTCTACTTACTATTCCAAAAACAAAATACAATTTTTCAAATTTAGAAAAATTAAAAAATAACAATAATTATCATTAGAAAAAATTATTGTTCTGGCCTTGAGCTCGATTCGAACCTTGAACCATTTAATTTTCGTGAAAGGTATACATCTTGCTAGCTATAATACATTGTGTGTGGCCTTGGTAACTGAAAAACATACGTGTTAGATTTTAATTGCTTTGAAATTCTTTTATACATTTTACTTATTTGCAGGGCTGTTCAAAAATGTGTATTTGTCACAATACATATGAGGAATTTCATAGCAAAACCTATATATAAACAAGGAAGGCTAAGTTCGGGTGTAACCGAACCAATGGTAACGTTTTTTGGAACAATTTTCCGTCATCCTTTGTCAAATAAGGGAAATGAACCTAGAGTAACCCTGGAATGTGTATGGTATTAAAGAGTATTTTAAGAGGGAGTGGGCCTTAGTTCTATATATCGCCATAAAGGTGGACCAGGAGAGACTCTATAATGTGTTTGAATGATATGGGTATCAAATTAAAGGTATTAATTAGGGTTTTGAAAGGGAGTGGCCCTTATTTGTATATGTGAAGCCGTTTTCCGGATATCGACCAAAATGTGGCCTTTGTAATGGTACCAAGAGCTTTAAAATCGGTTGAGCCATTCCGTATCACAGCTCAAAAGTACCTATTACCGTCATTTTTCACCCATTTTTCACAACTTTGACACCTTGGCACGCCCACAATTTTTCAAAAATGCAATTTCTAAAAACGAGGTGGTGTTTGCATAGGTAAAGTGCACCTGTGTGCAAAATTTCATTAAAATCTGAGGGGGTCGGGTTCAATGCATATCGGTTTTGATAGGAAATTCTTCATATACAAAATTATATGTAGACTGAAACTTTTGTAAATTGAAAAAAAATATTTTAAATGTTTAATGAATTTTGATGGTCGCCTTAATGAATAAATTTTGAATTAAAATTTTTCTCAGAGCTACAATATTTTTGAAAAGCTTTTTGTTGTCAATCTGTTAGTGTAAACTTGAATATCATACCGAAGTGCCTTAGCTTCATATGGAAGTGCGTTTTCTTTACACTTTCATATGAAATTCAGGCACTTTCATATGAATCGAATTTGTGCCATGAAACTTTTTTTATATTTAAAGTGTGAATTTGTATCGGTGCCTATTCTTCAGAGCAAAACAAAAACAAATGTACCATGAGTGTATAGGGATTGAGCAGCTCTGCTTATTTAATTTCAGAGAAAAACACTTATCTAAAAAACGATGAAAACACCTTTACGGGATCTTAAAAATACATTTTTTTGATCTTCTTAATTTTTTTTTGGCATCAATACTTCATTTGGGGAAATATTTTTCTTCAATTTTTGCAAAAAATTTTCATTTAATGCCGGTAGAACTAAGGAGTAGTACTTGAGTAGCCCCCAAGTACTCGCTACTTCAAACTTTTCATGAAATTTGTTTCATATTTCCATCAAAAAACAATAAACTTATTAAATTAAAATCCTTTAGTAAGATCTGTTGGCATGAAAAGCCCCATTGCATGTATAAAGGTCCTGGAAAAGGCAGTCATAACCATATTTTTCTTATCCATATCAATTTGCATTATTGGTTCTTGGCGCCTTAACCTAAAAAATGTTACAATTTCATAAGAAAGAACAATATGCCAAAAATTACGAACAAATTCCACAAATAATAAGTCACTTAGTCAAAACGCATCCAAATAAAAAATAAAATATACAAAAAGTTAATAAATTCACCAAATGGAAACCAAAAACCAATTGGTTGTTATGGTATGGTTATGGCTAGGGCGTTATGACACCGCACCATTGACCAATTACATTGATTTCCATAAGGTTTGTTGGATCAGCTTTTATGGATATGGATATTGTAATATTAAATAAAAGAAACTAGTTTCGCTGATGTGAAGCGTTAAAACGTGATTACTTTATCGTAGAAAATGTCTTACTATTTATACAGAATTTTCTATTGTACACATACATAATTACATTAATACTTACAGGCTAGAAGTATCTACATTCTCGTTACATATAGCTTGTGTCAGCATATTGTTTGGCCTAATTTTGGAAATTTGTTATTGGATAAATATTTCGGCAAGCGCATTGACAAACTGTAATTAATTATAATTGGATATGTTTATGAATATTTGGGCAGTGCATGTTGCTAAACCGACGGTATTGATTAATCATGCTGAGACGCATTGAGTAAGGGATTGCAACTGTAAACAGATACGACCTCCCGCTGAGTTCAACGTAACTTATCTATGCCGCTATGACTTGTTTGTGTGGTCAGTGTTTGGTTATGCATAAAAAGTGCATAGAAACTGATAGCGTTTTCTTTTCTGAAATAAATTGTTGCCTAAGTAAATGGTAAAGCCTTAATAGGGTTACTCCTACCCCAGAAAATTGTCAACATTTATAGTGCATACAAAGAACATTTCAACTCACCATATTCACTCATATCACAAATCGCACTAGAAGATTGCGCATTGCGCATGTAAACATTAGATCGGCTCCTTTTTATGGGCAATTCTTACGTCATTTTCCTTTAGCTCTTTTTTTTTCTCTTTCTTTCATTCGCTCAAACAGTCAACTGTGACGTTGTTGCGCAGAACGAAGCAATTTTGAACTCATGAATGCGCAATCTGGGTACTCATATTAACAGAGTGTATGTGGAACTTAAGAGCGAATTGAGAGTTTCACAGAGTTGCACTGCCACACCGCCATTTTATACAGGGTAAAAGTGTAACGCTTTTGCGTTGTGAGCAGGCAACAATTTTCACAAAAGAACGAAATACACCGTAAAGGCGTTGCCTGTTTTATAGAATAGAACAACAACCCTTGCGCGGCGTACAAAAAGCGTAACACTTTAGCCAGAAAAGAAAACGCTATTAGATTCATTCTGGCATGTGCATAATTACAAATATCTTGTATGTGAGACTTATTCTGGGAATGCCACAGCGTTCAAACAGACAGACGGACGAACAGACGGACATGGCTAATTCTCCGAGGACTTATAATTTTGATATTCGTGACAAAAAAGAGTATTAATACTTGGTGCGATTTATCTGCGAGGAGATTTCGGCCGAACTTCTTTCGTCGTGCTCCTTTTGAATTTTCACTACGAATTGGCGGGACCAAACCTACATGGTTTATGCCGGCTCCGAACGGAAGATGTAAGGCAGATACATTTCCACTGAACAGCTGTTCATGGCAGAAATACACGCAGAAAGGCGGCCCAGCTTAGAAAAACTCTTTTACAATTGAAAAACGTGTTCTAAATTTTTGATGTTGCTTTGGGCGGTACTTGAACCTACGACCTTCGGTGTGGTATGGGAAGCACTCTAACACCACACCACTGTGGTCGCTTTTTATCAATAAGTCGATTGAGATTTTGGTATGCACTCGGTTATCAGTTTGAGCCTAAATCTGAAACTTTTTTGTACTACTTATGTGTTTTGTGCCCAGAACGGTCTACAAGGTTCTATGATTTTTGAAACTTTTTGGTTTTGCTTCGAACCCAGTAGCGACTACAAGATTCTGTTTTTCGATTTTATGAAAATTTTTTGGTTTTATTTTAAAACAATTTGAATTTAAATTCAAATCGAATAAAAGTAAAAAACGTAGTGGTGAAAAGATACCGCAGATGCAAAAATTAAAAAACATTGATTCTGTTCTTTTTAAACAGTAGAATAGAAGAAAATATAATCCTCTAGAAATCGCTTTAAAAAAATATTTTTCTATTTTTTTATTCTTCTTCTTAAAAGTCCAACCTCAATAGACTATTTCATGCTGAAGTATTTTTTAATCAATATGTCAAGGAGTTTCTTTCTCAGAAAGGAGGTACAGTTTGTGGACTTTCGATTAGTAGTGAGTTGTGAGAAAATTATTATTGTGGTGCGACGTACCCTGTCTACAAAGAAATACTTATTGGATGTCCCACCCGACCCAAAAAATTACATTAAATTATAACATACATATAAGTCATATGTCAACAACATAACCTCACTTTTTCGGTAGCTCTATTTTCCAGTATTTACTTGTATTAAATTTGGAATATTTCATTTTTCGTACAAAATTTCCCAAAAAATTTGTTTTCTGCAAAATTATTTCCATATTCTTTTGGCGAACACAAAGTTACGTAAATTTTTTTGGCTAAACAATTCTAGTAGCGGCTTATATAGTTACAATATTTCTAAATTATAGTAAAATCTAGTAAAATCTACACCGATCGTAGTAGAACTCAAAGGCAGTTCTGTATAATAGATAACCCTCTAAAATATGCATACCGAACTTGTCAGAATAAGGGAAAACGTCAACGGGATGAAAACATTTGAATAATAATTTTATCATGCAGGTAAGTAAGCATTTATTTTGTGCCTTTTTGACGGTATGCCTGAATATATTTATTTCCCAGTTGTTAATGAACGTATAAAACCTCGATGTTTGAGGCATGAATTGGAGCTATATGTAAGTATGTCGGTATAAATGGACGTTTATTTCTTTTTAACACGTGTAGTTTCTCAAGGAGCAAGCCTACGCTTTTACTCCCTTTGTACTACTTCTGTATGCATATGGTTGTATTAATGCTGAATGCATACAAAAGCACTAGAGAAACATGTATACATCCATACGTATTTTTCATACGTACGAATGAACTATCCCTGCATTGATAGATAAAAAGAAGTTTATTATACATATGTAATTACAATAACAATAACATTCATATGGTGAGAGATGGAGCAACTAGTTGCCATCAGCTTGGTCTATTTGGACCCTTAATAAACGCACAATTCTTACCGGTTTGGTCGAACCGCACCATCCTAAAAATATTCTTCACACCAGTTTAAGGACGGCAAACCATACAAACGGTTGGTGGTCGTCATTAATCATCGTCATATTCCAAGTTTATTGTTGGCCAGTCTCTCATTTGTTATTTACATCCTGGAGTTATTTTCGAAAAAATGACCTAGCTTTGGGTCGAAACAACATTATAATACAAGCATGCGATATGGCATTATTGAATAAAATATTTATAGTTTGTCTGGAATTGGGAAGTGAATTTGATTACCTGGAGAGGGGGTGCTTTTTTTTTGTCCCACCTGTCCCTTGTTGAAAATGCCAATTTTCTATGTATGTTATATTATTTGGTATTTTACGTTCTTAGTTGCGGATTAAACTCAGTACTGTAGCTTGTAATATTTTCTCTAACATCAAATTAAAGAAACCGTACGATAGAGGATCACCCTGTTTGAAACCTCGTTCTTCCCAATTCGGATGGTGTTGCTCAAGATCCCTTTCGTGAAGTCGAAGGCATACAAGTAATTTCAGAAATCATGAATGGGTATGGTTCACAGTGGGCAGTTGAAGTAATCATATTCAGAAAACCAACGTTCTCATAAATGTGTCACTGAGTAAACAGCAAAACAAACAAATATAACTAAAGCAATGGTGTTGTCTAATTAACCTAGCAGCATACAAGCAGCTTCTTTTCGCCCTGTCAAAGGCTGCTTTGAAGTCGACGAAAATATGGTGAGTATCGATTATCTAATCGTGAGCCTTCTCCTGGATCTGCCGCATCGTGAAGATCTCGTCGATGGTAGATTTACCAGGTCAGAAGTCGCACTGACAGGGTCCAATCAGTTTTTTGACTATGGGCTTCAGTCTTTCGCCTTCTACCCGGCCGCCATGGTGTGATGGTAGCGTGCTCCGCCTACCACACCGAAGATCCCGGGCTCACGTTTCGGGAAAGGCAAAATCAGATTTTAGAAACAAGCTTTTTCAATTAGAAGAAAAATTAGAGGTGTCGCCCCTCGGATATGTTTTGGCAAGCACTCCGAGTGTATTTCTGCCATGAAAAGCTCTCAGTGAAAACTCATCTGCCGATGCCGATCGTAGTCGGCATAAAACAATTTGTTGGGAAAATTGGAATAGAAGCTCGCGCCTTAGATTTATTTATTATTTTTTATTTTATTCCGCGGTGATTGGCACGGTTTGCGGGATCACCTTTCTTGTGGATTGGGTAGAAGGGTTGATGAAGGCATGCTTTTTACCAACTATTCGCCTCCGTGTTTGAACACCTCGGCTGGTATTCCGTCATTACCTTTCGCCTTGTGATTTTACAACTGTGATATTCTCATTCTCACTTCGTCGTAGTCAGGTGCCGGAACGTGTTTTCAATTATCAGTAATTGGGGTATCGGGGTTCGTCTTCTCCCTCGCTGGCTAGCAATTAGGAAAAGTAATTTCTCCATAACTTAAGCACACTCTGTACGTGAGTTACCAGAACGCCATTATCTTTCCCTCTGGGATCTGCCCGGTCTTGAAACTTTCCGTCATTCACCACCGGATTTTTTGATGGAACTTTTGGGTATTATTTGCAGCCAGCATCTGATGCTCTCCTACCTCAGGTTTTTTCCTTCTAAGTAGGCATATCTCTTCCTTCTTCGTCTCACGATGACGCTCCATACCGCTTGTGCCGCGCCCGTGCGCTCCTTTGCCCTATAGGCAGCGTTTTTTTTTTCGAGACAGCGCGATATCAGCAGGATCGGCAGGTGTGAGAGCCGAGTGAAGTAATCATCAGCTGTTTGTTTCATGAGCAGCTTTTCGACGACAAACTTTCCTTGTGTCACTGCGCGCACTTTCTTTGCTGTACAGAGGCGTGCACGTATATTGGCTGCCGCAAGATAGTGGTCCGAATCGATATTTCGATCATGGCGGGAGCAATTATTGTAGGTTAGGTTAGGTTAGGTTAGAGTGACTGCCTCCGCTGTCCGAGCGGAGGCTCACGTAGGTCGTTGTGGCCCGTTGTGCTACCACGCGGGGGGCCCCTATTTCCTATTACCCTACTTTCGAAGAAGAAGAAAGTTTAGACCCCAGTGAGGCTAAACCAGCGCGTTTGCCTAATGAAACGCAAGATGTCGTTTGGGTTAATAGATTCAAGCTCCGCAAGGCAACCAAAAGTATGTCTGTGGAGGCATTGGTACCATGTTTTTGACAGTGCGGGACAGTGGCACAGATCAACGCTTTCTATCTCCTCCTCGTCCCTACAGCTGCGGCAAAAGTCATTTGTCTGCAGGCCCATATAGGCACCGTGAGTGCCCATGAGACAGTGACCTCTAAGAAGGCCCACTAGTGGGCTTATAGAGATACGGTTTAACAATATCACCGATCGCGATCTCTTTTCATCCAGCTTAGGCCAGATTTGCTTGGATATACTACATGTAGGTTCCCTCGCCCATCTGGCGTTTGCCTGATCCGTGAAAAGAGATCGCAGGTGGTATTTGCAAGTGTTTAGAGGAGGGCTGGCCCAACAAGCGGAGGTTGTTGTTTGCAAGTTGGTGCCTTCCCTAGCTAGCTCATCCGCGGCGCAGTTTCCTGAGATGTCACAGTGGCCAGGAACCCATATTATGCTTAGGTTGCAATTTTCAGCTAGTTTGTTGAGGGTTTCTCTGCACTTCAATGCCACTAGTGACGAGGTGTTACTGCATTGCAGGGATTTTCTGTCAGCTTGGCTGTCAGAGAAAATTGAAATAGAATTGGTTACCTGCAGGTTAGCAAGATAGCGGGCTGCTCCCCGGATAGCTATGAATTCAGCCTGAAAAACACTGCAGTGATCAGGTAGGCGAAAGCTCTCGCTTAGATTGAGCTTCTCCGAGAATATCATGCTGCCGGCTCTGTTGTTTGGTTTAGAGCCATCTGTAAAAACGGAGATTTCGTGTGATCCCGGCTCCACGCCGTTTGCCCACTCGTTCCTCTCTGGGATTCTTGTGGAAAATTTGTTGTCCCAGCAAGGGGGCGATGTTGTATGGTCCAATTTCAAGAAGGTTTCGGGGACTTGCTTCAGGATCTGGGTGTGACCAAACCTGCAGTCCCTCCATGTTTCGATAGCGTTGAGCCTTGCCGCGTTGCAGGAGGCACAGTATCTACCATTAAGATCAGTTGGGAGAAGGAATAATATGGTTTCAAGAGCTTTGGTGGGAGTGGAGGGAAGGGCACCGCTGGTAAGCATTGCCGCCATCCTCTGCATTCTCGTTACTTTACTCTTGTTAGATTCGATATCGAGTGCCGGAGACCCCACCTTTTTCCGATTGCCGACTTACAAGCGTAGAGAGCCATTGTGGCTTTCCTGGATCCTTCCTCCACATTTCGCTTCCAGTCAAGCTTCCTGTCCAGAATAATTCCGAGATATTTAACCTCGGTAGAGAGTTTGATTTCCTTCCCGTTTAGGGACAGGAGGGTAAATTCCGGTATACTGCGTTTCCGGGTAAAAAGCACCATCTCACTTTTTTCACTGCTGATGCTGAGTCCGCATTCCATAGACTAAATGTTTGTTAGATTAAGAGCATTTTGCAAGAGTTCGCCAAGCACCGGAAGGTGTTTGCCGGTAACTGTCAAGGCTATGTCGCCGGCATATGCAATGACTAGGCATCCGGTGGGCTGTAGTATAGATAACAGAGCGTTCGTCGTCAGGTTCCATAGTAGAGGAGAAAGAACGCCCCCCTGGGGGTTCCTCTGTTGGTATACCTTATTAACGATGAGCTGCCCAGCTCAGAGGTAATGATTCTCTTGTTTAGAAGGAGCTCGATGAATTTCACAAGAGGCTCTTCCACCCCTAGTGAACGTAGAGATTCTGTGACCGCTGCTGGGAGAACATTGTTGAAGGCTCCTTCTATGTCGAGAAAGATACCCAGCGTAAATTCTTTAAAGGCAAGACCCTTCCCTATCTTAGTAGTGATAGCATGTAGAGCTGTCTCTACGGATTTGCCCTTAGAGTAGGCGTGTTGGTTGTTGGAGATTAGTGCCTTATTTGCCGATCGTCTAATGTAGGCGTCCAGCAATCGTTCTAGAACCTTTAGGAGGAAGGAGGTCAGACTTATTGGTCTGAAATCCTTTGGACTGTTCCCCGGTATCATGCCTCCTTTGGGTATGAAGACTACCTTTGCCTTGGTCCATTCCGTGGAGATATAGACCAGGTTGAAGCAAGCCTTGTAGATTTTAGCTAGCAGCGGGCTTATAAGATCGCTTGCAGCTTGCAATTCAGCGGGAAATATTCCATCCGTTCCCGGAGATTTGAAGGGTTTAAAGGACTTGATTGCCCAGATAACTCCTTTTTCGCTTGCAATGTGGTCCAGGGGTTGAAATGGCCCTGGGTTAGATTGCATGTTTAAGATGTATGGTTGAGATCTGCAGCCTGGAAAGTGAGTGCTGATCAGGGTTTTGAGAATTTCCGTACTAGAAGTGGCCCATTCTCCGCTCGCTGTGCGAATGCAGCTTGGTGGTATGGGGTTTTTGGAGAGGACCTTTCGTACGCGATTGGCCTCTGAGACTTCTTGGATGTCATTGGTAAAGTTCTTCCAGGAGTCCCTTTTGGCCTTCTGGATTAACTTCTTGAAAGATTTTAAGGCGTCCCTATAATGGGACCAGATTCCCGTGCGCTTAGCCTCGTTAAAGAGTTTTCTGCTGTTTTCCTCTGCTCGGAGATTTTTTGGTTCCACCAATAGGGTTTGTTTTTACCCCTCACCTTAATCTCCGGGCAGGCTACAGTGAAGGCAGCGTTACAAGATTTGGTGATAAGATCTACTGCTTCTTCTATTTTTGACGATGAGTCTAGCTCACCGAGAGAAGCAAGTGTTGTGTCTAAAGGAGGCGCTTCATCAGTTGTTAGTGTTAGGCTCGGCCTACCGTGAGAAGTGTTCTTTAGGAGAGTAGAGCATAGGACTTTTTTATAAAGGTTCCAGTCCGTACGTTTCCTATTCCTGTAAGCCACCCTAGGCGGTGTACGCAAGAGCAGAGTGAAAATGATATACATATGATCAGAGTAGGAGTTTTCGTTGGAAACTCTCCAATTTTTGACAAGGTCAGAGAATGCCCCAGAAACTAGAGTAACATCTAGAACCTGCTTCCTGTTTGAGGTGATGAAAGTTGGTTTGTCTCCAGAGTTGCATATACTTAGATTGTTACTTATAATAGAATCAAAAAGAGACTCACCCCTACTGTTAATGTCGGTAGAGCCCCAAGCAGTGTGATATGCATTGGCACTGGCCCCAATTATTATCGGCAACCCTTTACTGTGGGCCTCCCGTACCGCTTTGCAGAGCCGGTCCTGCACAGAAGTTGGGCGATCGTGCGCGAGATATGCGGACATCAGCCAGATTGTTTGCCCCTGTAGCTCGAGGCTAATACAGGTAAAGTCCTCGTCGCTAAAAAGAGATAGTAAAATAAATACTAGATTGTTCTTCACTAGAATACTAGCAATTATTGTATGTCTTTTCTAGTTTTTCATAAAAGGAGTCCTTGTCTTTTTTGTCCGCATCGTCTATAGGGGCGTAACCAGATAGCAACGAAATGTTGAAAAACTTCGCCTTAATCGGTTGTATGAGATATATGTGTATTATACAAATATATGGTCGATCTTGAATATATTTTCAGACTACAATGCATATCATAACACCCTGTGAAATTTCTAGCTTCCAGTTGATCGAACAGACAGACAGACTGACATGACGAAATCAACTCAGCCCGTTATTATTTCAGTATACTTATTGGTGCGCCTACCTCATCTCCTCCAAGGACTGTCAACCTACGAGAATCGGACCAAACTTAACTTAACTTCCATTTTCATGAAAGGTATACAAATTCCTAGCTATGTAACATTGTATGTGGCCTTGCTAACGGTAAAACATACGTGTTAGATTTTAATTGTTTTGAAAGTCTTTTATACATTTTACTGAGACATTTACTTAATAAGTACTATACTTATTTGAGGGAAATTTAAAACATACAAAAAAACTCAGCTTTAATCGTAGAGCTTATTTACATGGCTGTTCATCGATTTGTATTTGTCACAATACATATACAAAATTATATGTACACTGAAATTTTTGTAAATTGAAAAAAAAAAAAAATATTTTAAATGTTTAAAGAATTTTGATGGTCCCCTTAATGAACAAATTTTTAATGAAAATTTCTCTCAATGCTACGATATTTTTTAAAAATTGTTTGTTGTCAATCTGTTAGTGTTAATTAAATATCATACCGAAGTGCCCATGGTAAACATTTACTCTTCTTGGCGGCCATGATGATTTTTGATTTTTAAAAAATTTTAAAAGGACTCTCTTAAACTTTGTGGAAATGCCAAACCAAAGAAAACACACAAAAAATTGTTGGTATGACATTTTTCACTTTTTTTAATGCCAAAAAAATAAAATGCTTATGAAATAAGTGAAAAAATATTTCGAAAAGTTTTGAAATCCGTTTTTATGTATATGAAAAAAAAATTAGTTGCCAATATAGTGGATTCCTTAACACGTCCTATTTTTGCAAAGGGACAACAGAAAAGACCTTACTACTTAACCTCTTCTAATTAAGAAGCGAATGTTGGAGACCACCCCTATTAATTTTTCATTCATCCTTCTTCACTTGGTTGATACGTCTTTAACCCTTAAATATGCTGAAACTTCACTTCATAAAAGTTCAGCAGTCTCTTAACCGTTTAGGGGATGCTGGTCTTAACCGTTTAGGAGATGCTGGTCGTTGCGTAACAAGTCACTCCAGCTAACTCAGTTTCGCGATAACTGACGCCAACAGGCGGCACCAAGAGAGATCAAAGTCTTCCCCCACCTGCTTCTCCGAACTCAGTGGAGAGCTCCCCATAACTTTCCCACGCCATCAAAAGCGCTGTAGCTCTTCGCAGCTTAGCTAAACAGCATCGTTTAGTTGGAGTATGATAGTTCGTGGAGGCTGAATTTACCAGCTGAACGGCCAAAGTCTGCCGCCGTGGTCTAGAGCTAGTGTGTTGGCCTATCCATTAAAAATATTTAAGAAAATTTGAATAAATGGTATCGATGGTCCCTCGGCATTACCTTGGCACCAAAAGTTCGTCCGCCTTAGCAGATAAAGTTGTGGCTCGCCATAAAACATGTACTTAGGTGAACCAGTTCTTAGAAAAATTAATACACGATATGTAGCCTTCAAATTGGATGGAAAGCTAGACCTTAATCTCCTCGGATATATGTCACACCAAATTCTTATTATTAGTAGATATGTATCTCTTCCGTAAACCTTGGCGGTAAGTCGGGTTTTTCTTCTCGTGGCGCAGACGCTGATACATTTCTAAACAGTTTGTTGAAGAAAATTCCTCAGAAGAGGATCATGGCCCGATGCTTCCTTTTGCGGGAAACCACAATAAAATTATTGAATTTAAAATTTCAGAATGCGGTTGACCGTTGAGATTTCTTATATTCTGGTTATTTCCACCAATAAAAAATTCGGTTTTGGATAAAATATAATAATGTTAATGTTACAACGCAAAAATATATGGTAATTCTATACGACAGCATGACACTGGTAATACGCGTCCAAAAATACCGAGAGAGCTGTCAAAAGACTCGTATTGACCTCGACAACAATAATCCGAAGGCGGAAAATAAAAATTGTAGATCGTTCAAAAGATATTAACAAAAAACCGAAAAATTACCCCGGAGTGCTCCGAAACCGAGGATGGGATCCAAAGTATTTTTGTGCAGAATACCTTTCTGCATTGGCGGCCTTTGGCCGCGCTTACAAAAAATTACCTTGGGTGGGTCTAACACCGGTTTGGGGACCAAAACTCTATCCGCGGAAAACACTTATGTTCACAATTTTTTTTGTGGGTACAAATTATCAAAATTACAAAACCACATGAAAATTTTCAAAATTTCCTTTGCAAATATCTCTTGACATACCCAAAATTTTTTACCTCTGCTTTCGGATTTGCGATCCTGGATCCAAAACGCGTCTTTTGATACCCCTCTTGATATTTTTGGTTGTGTATTAAGAGTGTCATGCTTTCGTATAGAATTACCAAATTTATTAGAGTTTGTTATATTTTTGTTATGAAAGCAACACCAAAATAAAAAAAAATTAAAATGTGAGAGCAGTGAGAATATAGAAATTTTTTTAAACGTCATTTTGGCTCTCACCGGTTTTACCTTGTAACATTTATACCATGGAAGTGCCTATCATATGGAAGTGCTTTTTCTTTACACTTTCATATGAAATTCAGGCACTTTCATATAAATCGAATTTATCCTATGCAATATTTTTTTTATATTTAAAGTGTGAATTTGTATCGGTGCCTATTCTTCAGGGCAAAACAAAAACAAAAGTGCCAGGGTTGAGTAGCCCTGCTCATTAAGTTTCAAAGAAAAACACATATTTTAAAAACGGCGAAAACACTTTTAAGGTACCAGAAAAAAGTTTTTTTGATCTTCTTAATTTTTTTTTTTTTTTTTTTTGGTATCGTTTGAGGAAATATTTTTCTTCAATTTTTGCAATAATTTTCATTTAATGCCGGTAGAACTAAGGAGTAGTACTTGAGTAGCCCCCAAGTACTCGCTACTTCAAACTTTTCACGAAATATTTTTTCATATTTCCAGCAAAAAACAATAAACTTATTAAATTAAAATCCTTTAGTAAGATCTGTTGGCATGAAAAGCCCCATTGCATGTATAAATGTCCTGGCAAAGTTGACAGTCATAACCATATTTCCATATCAATTTGCATCGGTTATTGGCGCCTTAACCTAAAAAATGTGACAATTTCATAAGCAAGAAGAATATGGAAAAATTACGAACAAATTCCACAAATAATAAGTCACTTAGTCAAAAGGCATTCAAAATGAAAAATAAAATATACAAAAAGTGAATAAATTCACCAAATGAAAACCAATTACACTGACCAATTACCATAAGGTTTGTTGGATCGCTGTTATGGATAATGGATACAGCAAGTTTGTCACGCTTTTAATGCTAAATGCAGCTATGCAAAATTACATCCTTATACACAGATGTGGAGAAGAGTACACCCATACTCACTATTTAACCAATGATCATTTTTTACTACTGGGTTGTTTTTTACTAATCCCACCTAGCGTTCCATTGAAGATTGATCTAGATACGGATCGAGATTTGACATGCAAATGCAGCAGCAATGTGATCCATATGGATCATTTCGATAAGAGTAGTTGTACGAGGAAAAGGGGGAAGATTAGCGGAAGAATGGAACGGATCGGAAAATTGAGTGGACCGAAGAGAAAATAAAGGTGGAAGAAGAGGGTGAAATCTCTCTCCTATCTTACTAAGGTGGATAAATATATGTATAAAGTCAACGTCAATCTGCTTTGAACAAAAGACTAAAATAATTTAATGTTGTTCTATATGTTTCCAGAGTTAACCAGAGCTTTTTAAAATAAAGATCTTGTAAGCAACCAACTTCTTTTTTCAAGTCAGATAAATCTATAACCAATGATTTTTTGAAGCATCGTTGCTGTAGGTTAATGTTGGGTCTTAATTCAAGTAATCTTGACAATGCAACAAAAGGAAAAATAAAAGGTGATAACAAATTTTTAAGTATTTTTTCACAACCAGATGGACGGACGAACGGACTTAATGAATCCCTTTTTGCACTCAATTCGTTATAGCGTTACAATGTATGTAATGTTATGTGAATAAAATTAATATCCCCTATATGCTATGCTCAGTTGAGTAATAAAAAAAAATAATTCAACGTGAGATAACTATCACGAGTAAAATACGTGTCCCGTATTCATTGTTAAGAATGGGGGTTTTCAGCGAACACAACTGTCTGACAGTTCTATGACATTTTAAAGTGCTGTTTATGAATCAGTTTTTTCTTAATATTATAGTGAATAATTAAGGAAGTCCTTTACCTTAAAATTTAATAATAATTATTTCATTCGGCAGTTGGCTCAACTCGCCGTTCATAGAACAAATTTTTCATCACTCAACAGAAAGAAAACATGTTTGAATTGTGTTCGCTGAAGCACCGTGTTAACATGATATCTAAAAAATGAGAAGGTGCTTCATTGTCATAGGTGTATTTAAAACATATATTTAAACTATTTAGGACATTTAAGGTATCAAGGTAGTGGAAGGAGTATTATTATTATTAGGCCTGGAAGCACTGCAACCTTTGTGTAGATCGTTTGTGCATGACCTTTCAGCCTAATTTTATTCGTGGGGGCTTTTAATACATCTAAGTACCTCTTCAGGCTTTTTTCTCCTTATCACATGGGGATTAAGAGTCACGGCACCTAGATGGGAGAGTCTCTGCTTTGCCAGAGCGAGGCATTCATCCTCCAGCTCACAGAAACGATAAATTTTAGTACCGGATATATTTAACTTATTTACATGATATCGTAGACCACAGTGTCGCTTATAGTACACAGTGAGAGTTCGTAGGTCATCCCTGCTTAGATTAATCAGTTTGCTGATATTTTCATTGTCGGAAGTATAAACAGTTTGGCCTGCCCTTGCCATGGGCAGTCAATCCAGTGACGTCTGAATGGTTTTGTTTCCCAGTTACTTATGGTTTCCCTGGTGTGTGCTTTTGTGAGTCCACAAAAGGGCTGCTATAGCACCCTGCTATGCTAGGTAATCTGCATATTCATTACTTTTATGTTCCTGATATCCGGGAACCCATCCTAACAAAAGCTTGTTTTTGGCTCCGAGGAATTTAAGAATTTCAATCCTTGTGTAGGATTGAAAGGCACGTAGTGCCACCTGGCTGTCCGTAATAATATAGATGCTCTTCGAGGATGAACTTCTCGGTAGACATTCTCTACGGGGAAGAAATCTGCCACAGCAGCACCCTTTACTGTAATAAGGCCATCAATACTTTCCAAGGTATCGGTAAGGCTTCATTATAATACTGTCGAATATTTCCGCTGGCTGCAAATCGTCCAATAGGCAAGGTCCGCATAAAATTCTGCATTAGGGGGTTGGTAGTTCTTGGTCACCGACATCCCTCCGCCCTCCTATGAGGCGAAACGGCGTAGATGCCAGTCTTAAACAACTCATCGTCATAGTAGGGCGTATTGGAATTCGGCTAAGCATTTAGAACAACAAAAAGGTGACTACCCTAGTGAGGGAAAGAAACAATTAAGTACAATAAAATTTTCCATTGAAAAGAAAAAAAAAAAGTCAACTATTTTACCAAATACGCACAAGTTTCATTTCGATGGAATAGACATAATTAGTTACCTTGAATTTTTTATTTTGGTAGAACAAAAGCTGTTTGTTTGACTGATTAAGAGTTTGTATTATGGTTGACGCATTAGCCATAAAAAATTTAAAAAAATAACAAGTATGGACGGGACTGTCTTCAATTGAGTCGAAGTCTTCATACCTTTCATGAAATAATCTTTTCCCATTTTTTGGAATTTATGTTTTGCATCATAAAGCCAATCCAAATTTCATTAGATTAGCGGTATTCGTTTTTGAATTAACTCCTTTTTTCATTTTTATAAATTTTCGATATCGAAAAAGTGGGCGTGGTTATCGTCTGATTATCGCTCATTCTATCTAGTCTGCATCATCATTTGGTGAGGATATCGCAATATTCCCTCAAGTTATTGTGTTAACGGACGGACAGACGACCGGACGGACGAAAACAACTCAGATCGTCATCCTGATCAATACAGTATCCTTATTGGTGGGTTAATCTCTTCGCCTTTGAGGACTTATAATTTTGATATTCGTGACAAACTTAATATACCATTTCATTTTCATGAAAGGTACAAAAAGTTTATTAATACTTTGCGCATTTTATTTCCAAGGAGATTTAGGCCGAATTTCTCTTCGAAATTGCGTAGTGCTCCTTTTGAATTGTCCCTTCGAATTGGCGGGACCAAACCTATATGTTTTATGCGTCTCCGAACGGAAGCTGCAAGCCAGACGCATTTTCACTGAACAGCTTTACATTGCAGAAATACACTCGGAGGGGCAGCCCAGCTTAAGAAAACTCTTTTCCAATTAAAAAACTTGTTCTAAATTTTTGATGTTGCTTTGGACGGTACATGAACCTAGGACCTTCGGTGTGGTATGGGAAGCACTCTACCACCACACCACTGTGGTCGCTTTTTATCAATAAGTCGATTGAGATTTTGGCAGGCACACGGTTAAAAGTTTAAGCCTAAATCTGAAACTTATTTGTACAACATATATGATCAAACCAAAACTGGCTTGAAACTAAGATTCTACCAGTCTTCGCGAAAATGAGTTCACAGAAGTGGGCTTCAATTTTAAAAATTAAGCCCGGATTACAATGGTAAGGTTTCGAACCGACGTTCTGAAGATATTAGTAGAGTGTTTTACCCACTGAGCTATCATATCGGTATAACAAATCACAGCATAAAACTCCATATATGTACATATATATATGTCAAAAGGTTATGAGAAAGAATTGGTGATTTGCAGCACTCGTCACAAATGATGTTTTTTTTTTTTTTTTTTGAAAACTTTCAGCAAATAGTTTATAACTTAAGGGTTTTGTTTTAAACCCAGAACGGTCTACAAGATTCTTTGTTTTAGATTTTATGAAAATTTTTTGGTTTTGTTTTAAAACAATTTTTTAAAATGTAAAAAACGTAGTGGTGAAAAGATACCGCAGGTCAAAAATTGAAAGACATTGACTGTGTACAAATCTGTAACAGTAGAATAGAAGACAATATAATCCTCTAGAAATCGTAAAAAAAAAATATTTTTCCTTTTTTTTGATTTTTATTCTTAAAAGTCCAACTTCATGTGACTATTTCTTACTGAAGTATTTTTTAATCAAATTGTCAAGGAGTTTCTTTCTCAGAAAGAACGTACAGTTTATGGACTTGCGATTACTACTGGGTTGCGAGAAAATTATTATTGTGGTGCGACGTATCTTGTCTACAAAGAAATACTTATTGGATGGCCCACCCGACCCAAAAAATAATTTATATTAAATTATAACATACAGATAAGTCATGATGTAATAATAAAGGTGATGTCAACAACATACTATTGACGGCATGTGTTCCGAATCTTTCGTCGCCACTTCAGGCGTATTGCAAGGAAGCATTCTTGGACCTCTACTGTTTGTCCTATTTATTAATGACATTGGAAGTTGTTTTTCATTCGCCAAGTGTTTGCTTTATGCAGACGATCTTAAGTTAATTGCTGTAGTCAAAGATTCTCTGTATGAAGCAAGGCTGCAGCAGGATGTTAGTGCTTTTTATCTATGGTGTAGTAAATCACATTTACCTTTAAATATCAAGAAGTGTTTCGAAATGACCTTTGCGAAAATTTTGAATGTACGCAGTACGTCTTACAGCATTTAAAATGTTATTCTGCTAAATGTTAATGAAGTTAAAGACTTAGGAGTTATATTTGACACAAAACTCTCTTTCAACAGCCACATTAATTTCATTATCGCGAAAGCATACTCAGTTCTGGGGTTTGTACGTCGTAACAGCACTAATTTCTCAGACCCATATACCTTGAAACTATTATTTACATGCTTTGTGCGCTCGCATCTTGAGTGTGATGTCTTCGTGTGGAGGCCCTATAATCAACTTCCGATTGAGAGGATTGAGCGTGTACAAAAGGTTTTCCTTAGATTTGCCTTACGGTTTCTGAATTTTGAAAACACGGTTCCGGCCTATACAGCTCGTCTTCAACTAATAAAATTGCAATCTCTGGAAAGCCGTATATCTGTCTTGTCTTTAACGTTTACGTTTAGCATGATTCAAGGCCCATATCTCTTGCATAAAATAAGTTTCGATGTCCCTAGACGTAACCTTCGTGTATCTTATCCATTTATCTACCCAAAGTAAAAACGACATTTGCTGGAAATGCATCTTTGGTGCGCTCTTTGAGATAATTTAATATTTTGTCAGAAATTACTGTCATTGATTTCACAATGACAAGACAGGCTTTCTTAAATCTTCTGTACACTATTCTGTAACGTAAATATATCTAGTTCGTTATGTAGTCTGTAAGAAACATTGTATTTTAAAGATTACTATATTAATTAAATAAATAACCTCACTTTTTCGGTAGCTCTATTTTCCAGTATTTACTTGTATTAAATTTAGAATATTTCATTTTTCGTACAAAATTCCCCAAAAAATTTGTTTTCTGCAAAATTGTTTCCATATTCTATTGGGTATCACAAAGTTACGTCTTTTTGGCTAAACAATTCTAGTAGCGGCTTATATAGTTACAATATTTCTAAACGTATAGTAAAATCTACTCCGATCGTAGTAGAACTCAAAGGCAGTTCTGTATAATAGATAACCCTCTAAAATATGCATACCGAACTTGTCAGAATAAGGGAAACGTCAACGGGATGAAAACACCTGAATACTAATTTCATCATGCATATAAGTAAGGTTTTATTTTTTGGATTTTTGACGGCATGCCTGAATACATTTATTTCCCAGTTGTTAACGAATGCATGAAACATCGATGTTTGAGGCATGAATTGGAGCTATATGTATGCATGCCAGTATAAATGCGCGTTTATTTTTTTTAACACGTGTATTTTCTCAAGGAGCAAGCCTACGCTTTTACTCCCTTTGTACTACTTCTGTATGCATATGGTTGTACTAATGCTGAATGCATACAAAAGCACTAGAGAAACACGTATACATCCATACGTATTTTTCATACGTACGAATGAACTATCCCTGCATAGATAGATAGAAAGAAGTATATTCTACATATGCAATTACAATAACAATTACATTCATATGGTCAGAGATCGAGCAACTCGTTGCCATCAACTTGGTATATAAGGACCTTTAATAAACGCACAATTCTTACCGGTTTGGTCGAACCGCACCATCCTGAAAATAGTATTCACAACAGTTAAAGGACGGCAAAGCATACAAACGGTTGGCGGTCGTCTTTAATCATCGACATATTCCAAGTTTATTGCTTCAAGTTGGCCAGTCTCTCATCAGTTATTCATATCCTGCAGTTCTCTTCGAAAAAAAGGACCTGACAAGCTTTGGGTCGAAACAACATTATAATACATGTGATATGGCATTACTGACTAAAATATTTATAGTTTGTCTGAAATTGGGAAGTGAATTTGATTACCTCGAGGGGCGTGCTTTTTTTTTAATTTAGACTCAGATTTCTAACTGTGCACCTGCACCCGAAAGTTTCATCAAGCTTTAATACTGTATATAAATAGCACCCACAAAACTTTTCTTCCTTTATTTCATACTTAACCAGCGACGAAAATAGTCAAAAACTAAAATGAACTTCGCGCTGTTGATCGTACTTAGCTATCTTTCGCAACTTAAAGCTATTGAAGGCGAACCGACGTCAGAATCTAGCCCTCATATGGTAGCAATATTCCACAAACAAAAGTATATCTGTATTGGATCATTAATCACTATGGATTTAGTGATTACGTATGCGGATTGCTTGAAAAATTGTGAAATAAATGACATTGTCGTTAAAGCTGGCTTAGAATATGTCACGGATCAGGGAGAAAGTCGCCAGCCACGTTGTAAAATTAATCCTGAAATTGATTTAAATATAATCGCAATTAAATTGGATTCCCCCTTTATCGAGAATGACAGGATAAAGTCAATACCACTTTGCAAAACAGAACTTTCAGCTGGCACAAAAATACATGTTAGTGCATGGGGTTCGGAGGTCTTATTTATTGGTAGATTCCAAACAATTGTCGCATCTATAATGGAAAAACCATCTGTTCCAAAACATATGGTTTATGTAAGAGTTGATAGAAGTGATACCATTAGTAGCTATCCTGGACAACCGGGCGTTTTGGAAGGACAACTTTGTGCGGTTGGAACAGCTGAATCGTGTAATTGGGTCATCTGCTATGGGAAGTTATTTGTAAATGCAAACAATGACACCGTTTTAAATTTCTTTGAAGAAATTATGGCTGAAAAAGAGTTACCCTCCGAGTGTTGTGACAGTGTGAATACAATTATTGCAAAAATCTCAAATCAACTCACAGATATTAAAATTAACCATTAAATGATTTACAATACCTTTAAATATAAAATAAGGTGAACATTTAACTACTTCAATTAGGTTGAAATTATTTGTTTTAAATGCTTGTTTGTCATATGATTTGTGATTTACCACTCTCGTGATTAATAAAAAAATAACTACCTTAACGCATTTGTTTTTATTGAAGCTAATTTAAAAACAGGGTTAAAAGTGTGAGCCTAAATCTGATACTTTTGTGTACTACGTACATGAATAAAAATAAAATTTAGATTATAACAGTTGTTGTGAAAATAAATGCGCAGAACTGGGTTTGATTTGAAATCATGGAATTCTTATAAACTGTGACAGGTTTCGAACCGACATGACATGGATTTTAGTAGCTTGGTCTACCTAATGAGCTATAACATCTGCATGACAAAACATATCATAAGAGTTCATGAGTATGACAAAATAATAAGAACCAGTAAGGAAGGTTAAGTTCGGGTGTAACCGAACATTACATACTCAGTTGAGAGCTATGGTTGCTACATAAGGGAAAATAACCATGTAGGAAAATGAACCGAGGGTAACCCTGGAATGTGTTTGTATGACATGTGTATCAAATGAAAGGTATTAAAGAGTGTTTTAAGAGGGAGTGGGCCATAGTTCTACAGGTGGACGCCATTTAGGGATATCGCCATAAAGGTGGATCAGGGTTGACTCTAGAATGCGTTTGCACGATATGGATATCAAATGAAAGGTGTTAATGAGTATTTTAAAAGGGCGTGGGGCTTAGTTCCGTTTAAATTCTTATATAGGTGGACGCCTTTTCGAGATATCGCCATAAACGTGGACCAGGGGTGACTCTAGAATGTGTTTGTACGATATGGGTATCAAATTAAAGGTATTAATGAGGCTTTTAAAAGGGAGTAGTAGTTGGTAGTTGTATATGTGAAGGCGTTTTCCAGATATCGACCAAAATGTGGACCAGGGGGACCCAGAACATCATCTGTTGGAAACCGCTAATTTATTTATATATATAATACCACGAACAATATTCCTGCCAAGACTCCAAGGGCGTCTGATTTCTACTTAATATGGTAGGTGTCACACCCATTTTACAAAGTTTTTTTCTAAAGTTATATTTTGCGTCAATAAACTAATGCAAATACCATGTTTCATCCCTTTTTTCGTATTTGGTATAGAATTATGGCATTTTTTCGTTTTTCGTAATTTTCGATATCGAAAAAGTGGGCGTGGTCATAGTCCGATTTCGGCCATTTTTTATACCAATACAAATTGAGTTCAGATAAGTACGTGAACTGAGTTTAGTAAAGATATATCGATTTTTGCTCAAGTTATCGTGTTAACGGCCGAGCGGAAGGACAGACGGCCGACTGTGTATAAAAACTGGGCGTGGCTTCAACCGATTTCGCCATTTTTCACATAAATAAGTTATCGTCCCAGAATCTAAGCCCCTATGAAATTTCACAAGGATTGGTAAATTTTTGTTCGACTTATGGCATTAAAAGTATCCTAGACAAATTAAATGAAAAGGGCGGAGCCACGCCCATTTTAAAATTTTCTTTTATTTTTGTATTTTGTTGCACCATATCATTTCTGGAGTTGAATGTTGATATAATTTACTTATATACTGTAAAGATTATAAATTTTTGGTTAAAATTTGACTTAAAAAAAAAAATTTTTAAAAGTGGGCGTGGTCGTTCTCCGATTTTGATAATTTTTATTAAGCATGCATATAGTAATAGGAGTAACGTTCCTGCCAAATTCCATCATGATATATTCAACGACTGCCAAATTACAGCTTGTAAAACTTTTAAATTACCTTCTTTTAAAAGTGGGCGGTGCCACGCCCATTGTCCAAAATTTTACTAATTTTCTATTCTGCGTCATAAGTTCCACTCACCTACTAAGTTTCATCGCTTTATTGGTCTTTGGTAATGAATTATCGCACTTTTTCGGTTTTTCGAAATTTTCGATATCGAAAAAGTGGGCGTGGTTATAGTCCGATATTGCTCATTTTAAATAGCGATCTGAGATGAGTGCTCAGGAACCTACATACCAAATTTCATCAAGTAAAAAATAAATAAATGTAAGGAGCGATAACCTCCAAAGAGATCTAAGGCCGAGCTTCTCTTCCAATTTGCGTCGTGCTCCTCTTGATTTTCCCTACAAATTGGCCGGACGGGACCTACATGTTTTATGCCGACTCCGAACGGCATCTGCACGCAGATGAGTTTTCACTGAGAGCTTTTCATGGCAGGAATACACTTGCCAAACATTTGATGTTGCTTTGCTCGAGGTGTGAACCCAGGACATACGGTGTGGTAGGCGGAGCACGCTACCATCACTCCACGATGGCCGCCATCATGATTTCATCAAGATACCTCAAAATTTACTCAAGTTATCGGGTTAACGGACGGACGGACGGACGGACATGGCTCAAACAAATTTTTTTTCGATCCTGATGATTTTGATATATGAAATTCTATATCTATCTCGATTCCTTTATACCTGTGCAACCAACCGTTATCCAATCAAAGTTAATATACTCTGTGAGCTCTGCTCAACTGAGTATAAAAATAGTCTATGGCTTGCAGCACTTTTCATAAATTAAATTTTTTACTATTAAATTTTCAGCGACAATTTTAAACTTTTGGGTTTTGATTAAAAACACTTTTTTAGAGTTTAGACTTGATATTCAAATAACTTTAAAATATAAACTGAACAAAATTTAAAAACCCAGAAGTAAATTTATTCCAATTTAGTTGAAAAAAGTTTCAAAAATTGTTTATGGTTTAAAATTTAGGCTCAAATTTCTAGCCTTCTTGTTATTTTTTTGTGTTTCGTACAGTATTAGATTTGTGCCACCCCTGACAAAAAAGTCCAAAGTTGTTATTCTAAATTTCGTAGGTCATTCTCTTGTTTGATATTTGTTATAAATTGTTAGAACTTACTTGCTTAATTGGCGCTCAACCGTTGAAACGGTTATGGCTGCACAACAAGGCGCGCAAGTCACTTCTTTGTTGGATTAACTGGCGCCAATTGGCCACACGAAGGAAATTTAAATCGTTTTTCACCTGGCCCTTCCAACGCAGCGGGGGCCGATCTCTTCCTCTAGACGGGCTCCGATAAAAATCCTTTTTTATCTGGAGCATCATATTTCGCGCGTATAATATGGTTAGGCGTAACCCTGTGTTTTAATTAGCTGGCCTATATTGATACAATAAATAAATTTTCCGCTGTACTCACGTAGAGATCCGTAAATCTCTCCAAAAACTTTTCTCTCGAACACTCCAAAAGCCGTCTCATCTAAAGTTGTCATGGTCTATGCGTCTGCACCATATAGCAGCGCCGAGAGAACACGTTACTTTTAATTGCCTACCTAGTCCAAAGTAGCATTCGTTGGCAATAGTGATTCTTCACTTTATTTCACAGATGAAACTATGGCTGCCAGTGGCGTGGTTTCCAAGGCGTAAGACCGATTATTTGCTTGATGACAGCATGTACTTCGCTTTGACCTCATTCACCATCAGACCCATGTTTTCTGCTTCTTTTTCCTCTCTGGAGTAAGCAGAACTTACGGCACGGGTGTTCAGACTGATGGTGTCAATGTCATCAGCATACCCCAGTTATTGCACAGAGCTATTAAGTTCTGCAGCTTGTAATATTTTCTCTAACATCAAATTAAAGAAATCGCACGATAGGGGGTCACTCTGTCTGAAACCTCATCCTTCCCCATTCTGACTGTGTTGATGGTGTTGCTCAAGACCCCTTTCGTGAAGTCGAAGTCATTGAAGTAATTTCACAAATCATGAGCGGGTGTGGCTCACAGTGGGCAGTTGAAAGTCATATTCAGAAAACCAACTGATTCAGACTCAATAACAAAGCACACATACATTCTCGTAAATGTAAGTAAACAGCAAAACAAACAAATATAACTAAAGCACCGGATATTTGGAAAAGGTGTTGTCTAATTGACAGCAGCATACAAGCAGCTTCTTTTCGCCCTGCCAAAGGCTGGCTTGAAGTCGACGAAAATATGGTGAGTATCGATTCTCTAATCGTGAGCCTTCTCCTGTATCTGGCGCATCGTGAAGATCTGGTCGATAGTAGATTTACCAGGTCAGAAGTCGCACTGGTACGGTCCAGTCAGTTTGATGACTATCGGCTTCAGTCTTTCGCACAGTACGCTAGATATAACCTTATAGTCGACCGCCGTGGTGTGATGGTAGCGTGCTCCGCCTACCACACCGAAGATCCTGAGTTTACACCTCGGCAAAGCTATATATTCCAAAATTATGACAGTTTATGTCTGTTTAAAAATTTAAGTTTCTTAAAGATTTTCGTAATGTGGACATTTGTATATTTGTGTGTAGGAGAAAAATAAAACTTGATAAGTGAGATATCATTTATTCAAAACTATTTTTTGTTAAGTTATGGTTTATTATTCTAGTCTACGACCCTTTTAAACTTGTTTTATGTCTAATTTGTCTAAGTTGCCGTACTAGAAATATTTTCTGCTATAAGGAAAATATGTGTACCCAATTTCATTACGATATGTTAATTTTTCTTCGAGTTATGTCTGCCGAAACATAGAAAATTGCTTAGTCATAAAAGGGGCGGTGCCACGCCTATTTTTTTAAATTTGAAGTTTTTCTATTTATTGTTATAAATCCACTTGGCAAGTGAAATGCCAATGATATAAAGCTCTTTTTTGCAAAGATATAGCTTATTTTATTCGTCCACGAGCCTTTTAAAAACCTTTTATATAAGAGTGGGCGTGGTCCTTAACCGATTTCGTTAATTTTTCCTCAAAGCATTCCTTATATTAAAGGCAAACTCTCTGCCGAATTTTGTTACGATAGGTTTAACGATTTTTGATTTATGATTAATAATATTTGTAAAATTGATTTTATCACAAGTGGGCGGTGCCACACGCATTTTGTTTAGGCCCTAAGCCTTAATTCATATCAACTCGCGCCACCCTAATAGCACCACTTTATCGACCACTAGTTCGCCCACCACAATTGTTCACATTTTTTATCAAGAGTCTCAATATCAGTCCACACGTCAAATTTCAACATTCTAGCTGCATTATTTACTACATTATCAGGTTTTTTGTGTTTTCAAAAAATTTATATCTATAAAAAGTGGGCGTGGTTACCATCCGATTTCGCTCATTTTCAATACCAATCTGTTCTGGGTCCAGGTAAACTCGTGTACAAAAGTTGGTGAAGATATCTCAACATTTACTCAAGTTATCGTGCTAACGGACGGACCGAACGTACATGGCTCAATCAAATTTTTTTTCGATCCTGATGGTTTTGATATATGGAAGTCTATATCAATCTCGATTCCTTTATACCTGTACAACCAACCAAAGTTAATATACTCTGTGTGCAAAGCACGATGAGTATAAAAATGTGAAGGTGCTACATTATCATAAGTGTATTTAATAAATATTTAAACTATTTAGGACATTTATGGCACCAAAGTAGTGGAAGGAGTATTATTATTATTAGGCCTGGAAGCACTGCGACCTTTGTGTAGATCTATTGTGCATGACTTTTCAGCCTAATTTTGTTCGTGGAGGCTTTTAATACATCTATGTACCTCTTCAGGCTGTTTACTTCATATCACATGGGGATTAAGAGTCACACCACCTAGATGGTAGAGTCCCTGCTTTGCCAGAGCGAGGCATTCGTCCTCCAGCTCACATAAGCTACAAATTTTAGTCCCGGATCGATTTAACTTAAAAAAAAATAAAAATAAATGTAAGGCGCGATAACCTCCGAAGAGATCTAAGGCCGAGCTTCTCTTCCAATTTGCGTCGTGCTCCTCTTGATTTTTCCCTACAAATTGGCCGGACGGGACCTACATGTTTTATGCCGACTCCGAACGGCATCTGCACGCAGATGAGTTTTCACTGAGAGCTTTTCACGGCAGAAATACAATCGGAGCGCTTGCCAGACACTGCCGAGGGGCGACCCCGCTTAGAAAAATTTTCTTCTAATTGAAAAATCTTATTTCTAAAATTTTGATGTTGCTTTGCCCGGGAGTTGAACCCAGGGCATACGGTGTGATAGGCGGAGCACGCTACCATCACACCACGGTGGCCGCCATCGATTTAACTTACTTATTTGATATTGTAGACCACAGTGTCGCTTATAGTACCCAGTGAGAGTTCGTAGGTCATCCCTGCTTAGACTAATGAGTTTGGCAGATATTTTCGTTGCCGGAAGAATAAACAGGTTGACCTGTCTTTGCCATGGGCAGTCAATCCAGTGACATCTGAATTGTTTTGTTTCCCAGCTCCCTTTCTTCGGTCATCGAATTTCGCTACAAGCCAAACAGCAATTAAGGCAATAATCTCGCATAGCAGAGCATCTTATAGTGGTAAGAGTGTAAGCAGTACCGGGAAAGAATCGGGATAGGGAGAAGCCTACATCTATATTGGGTCGCAAGGCATATGGGAATAGTTGGGAATGAAAAAGGGGATGAAAAAGCTATAAAGGGCGCATCCGTAGATTGGGCGAGATTAAGAGGAAGCGAGAGTGGTACTTGCTCGACCATGCGGGAAATGCTTAGACCCAAGCGCATGGCTGAAAGTGTCCAAGATTACGTGTAGGTCTTACAACCTTCGACTAAAAAAGTTACTCTTTCATTAAAAAGGGAGGACTGTAGACTCATGACGGTATTCTGACTGGAAACTGCCTTCTGGCGTCACATCCCTTTAAACTAGGCTTGCCCAGTGATAGCAGATATAGGAAGTGTGGATTGGAGGAAGAAACGATCGAGCACGTTTTGAGATATAGAAGCAGCTACGGTCTATGCCACGTTCCTAGAAAGCTTTTAGTATTTGTCAAGAGTATGCAGTTATTTTATAACATAGGTCCTGGTTTTTGATAGGTTTTCAGTTTGATGGTTAAACAAACTTCCGGTAACACTACGGATTCACTCAGTGTATGCGAAGTCCTCACGGACCAGCCAGTTAAACCTAACCTAGGTCTATACTAGTTCTGTTGGGTCGACCACTGTTCCCAAGCGTTGGACAATTCCTAGTTCTGCAGAGCTCTCTTACTTCCTCTGCTTCGTATATTTCTCCACTCTACTACTGCTGTTCCAACACGGTGGCCATTGGTTCTCCACTATTCTTTCTGCCCGAGTCCGACACATCGCGTAATGCGTTTTTTCGTCCTTTGCTTGCGACGCAGTTCTTCTCTAATCATCGTCCTTATTAAAATTAGATATTGAGTCGTTAATCTTGATCGTACGACCACCTGACCAACAAGGCGGGCTCAACGGTTCAGTATTAAATACGGGGAAAAAACCGTCTGCCATCAGCACACCTTAATGTGGTAAGGCCAACAATACTTCCCGAGGTGGTCCGGTATCGGGAAGGCTCCGTTGGAATACTGCCGAAAATATCCCCTGGCTTCAAATCGTACAATAGCCACGGTCCGCATAACATGCTAGATTAGGGGGTTGGTAGATCTTGTTCACCGACATGCCGCCGCCCTCCTATGCGGCGAAACGGCCGAGATGCCGGCCTTAAACATCTCATCGTCATGGTAGGGCGTTATAGGGTTCGGCTAAGCTTTTACACCAACGAAAAGTTGCCTACCCTAGTGAGGGAAAGAAGAAAAAGTAAATTATTTTACCAAATACGCACAAGTTTCATTTTGATGGAACAGACATAATTAGTTACCTTAATTTTTATATTGGTAGAACAAAAGCTGTTTGTTTAACTGATTAAGAGTTTGCATTATGTTTGACGCATTAGCCATAAAAACTTAAAAAAACAACAAGTAAGGACGGTACTGTTTTCGATTGTGCCGAAGACTTCATACCTTTCCTGAAATAATCCCGTATACCGAATTTGGTGAAGATATCCCAATATTTCCTCAAGTTATCGTGTTCATGGACGGACAGTCGGACGCACGGTCATGGTTTAATACAATTTGTTTTCGATAGTGACGATTTTGATATATGGAAGTCTATATTTATCTCGATTCCTTTATACTTGTACAACCAACCGTTATCCAATCAAAGTTATAATACCCTGCGTACAAGCATAGCTGGGTATACAATTAGATTTGTGCTTTGTGCGAGGATACAAATTGTCTTCATGATATAGTTAAAAATAAATAAATATAAGGCGCGATAACCTCCGAAGAGATCTAAGGCCGAGCTTCTCTTCCAATTTGCGTCGTGCTCCTCTTGATTTTCCCTACAAATTGGCCGGACGGGACCTACATGATTTTATGCCGACTCCGAACGGCATCTGCAAGGCAGATGAGTTTTCACTGAGAGCTTGTCATGGCAGAAATACACCCGGAGCGCTTGCCAAACACTGCCGAGGGGCGACCCCGCTTAGAAAAATTTTCTTCTAATTGAAAAACCTTATTTCTAAAATTTTTGATGTTGCTTTGCCCGGGGTTTGAACCCAGGGCATCCGGTGTGGTAGGCGGAGCACGCTACCATCACACCACGGTGGCCGCCATGATATAGTTATGACCATGAATAACTTATCTGAACAATATATGACGTATACATACGTAAGTGTTTAATGAAATTTGAAGCTTCAAGCCGTTAAAATAGGACAGAAATTACGGTTTATATGGGGTATCTATTATATACACGACCGATTTATACAATTTTGCCAGACAAAATATTTTGTTATACTTTTTCAATGGAAAATTTACTTGTACTTAGTTGCTCGTTTCTATATTTGTACAGTTGAATTGTGGTTTTAAGTTCACATAGGTTAAATGATACCTGTACTTTATGACCATATTTTTAACCCCTTCAGGCGTATGAGACACCGATGCCCGAAAATATTTCCTTGTATAGCAAGAAGACTATCAATATTTTACTAATTTTTTTCGCTATAAGTTACTTAATACAAATTCATAATCAGTTAAACAAACAGATTTTGTTCTACCAAAATAACAAGTTCCAGGTTGTCATGTTTATTTCATCGAAATGAAATTAGCGTGTATTTGTTCAAAATATTTTGTTATACTTTTTCAATGGAAAATTTACTTGTACTTAGTTGCTCGTTTCTATATATGTACAATTGAATTGTGGTATTAAGTTCACATAGGTTTAATGATACCTGTACCTTATGACCGTATTTTTAACCCATTCAGGCGTATGAGACACCGGTGCCCGAAAACATTTCCTTGTATAGCAAGAAGACTATCACTATTTTACTAATTTTTTCCGCTATAAGTTACTTAATACAAATTCATAATCAGTTAAACAAACAGATTTTGTTCTACCAAAATAACAAGTTCCAGGTTGTCATGTTTATTTCATCGAAATGAAATTGGCGTGTATTTGTTCAAAATATTTTGTTATACTTTTTCAATGGAAAATTTACTTGTACTTAGTTGCTCGTTTCTATATTTGTACAATTGAATTGTGGTATTAAGTTCACATAGGTTTAATGATACCTGTACCTTATGACCGTATTTTTAACCCATTCAGGCGTATGAGACACCGGTGCCCGAAAACATTTCCTTGTATAGCAAGAAGACTATCACTATTTTACTAATTTTTTTCGCTATAAGTTACTTAATACAAATTCATAATCAGTTAAACAAACAGATTTTGTTCTACCAAAATAACAAGTTCCAGGTTGTCATGTTTATTTCATCGAAATGAAATTAGCGTGTATTTGTTCAAAATATTTTGTTATACTTTTTCAATGGAAAACTTACTTGTACTTAGGTGCTCGTTTCTATATTTGTACAATTGAATTGTGGTATTAAGTTCACATAGGTTAAGTGATAATTGTACCTTATGACCGCATTTTTAACCCCTTCAGGCGTATGAGACACCGATGCCCGAAAATATTTCCTTGTATAGCAAGAAGACTATCAATATTTTACTAATTTTTTTTGCTATAAGTTACTTAATACAAATTCATAATCAGTTAAACAAACAGATTTTGTTCTACCAAAATAACAAGTTGCAGGTTGTCATGTTTATTTCATCGAAATGAAATTAGCGTGTATTTGTTCAAAATATTTTGTTATACTTTTTCAATGGAAAATTTACTTGTACTTAGTTGCTCGTTTCTATATTTGTACAATTGAATTGTGGTATTAAGTTCACATAGGTTTAATGATACCTGTACCTTATGACCGTATTTTTAACCCATTCAGGCGTATGAGACACCGGTGCCCGAAAACATTTCCTTGTATAGCAAGAAGACTATCACTATTTTACTAATTTTTTTCGCTATAAGTTACTTAATACAAATTCATAATCAGTTAAACAAACAGATTTTGTTCTACCAAAATAACAAGTTCCAGGTTGTCATGTTTATTTCATCGAAATGAAATTAGCGTGTATTTGTTCAAAATATTTTGTTATACTTTTTCAATGGAAAATTTACTTGTACTTAGTTGCTCGTTTCTATATTTGTACAATTGAATTGTGGTATTAAGTTCACATAGGTTTAATGATACCTGTACCTTATGACCGTATTTTTAACCCATTCAGGCGTATGAGACACCGATGCCCGAAAATATTTCCTTGTATAGCAAGAAGACTATCAATATTTTACTAATTTTTTTTGCTATAAGTTACTTAATACAAATTCATAATCAGTTAAACAAACAGATTTTGTTCTACCAAAATAACAAGTTGCAGGTTGTCATGTTTATTTCATCGAAATGAAATTAGCGTGTATTTGTTCAAAATATTTTGTTATACTTTTTCAATGGAAAATTTACTTGTACTTAGTTGCTCGTTTCTATATTTGTACAATTGAATTGTGGTATTAAGTTCACATAGGTTAAGTGATAATTGTACCTTATGACCGTATTTTTAACCCCTTCAGGCGTATGAGACACCGATGCCCGAAAATATTTCCTTGTATAGCAAGAAGACTATCAATATTTTACTAATTTTTTTTGCTATAAGTTACTTAATACAAATTCATAATCAGTTAAACAAACAGATTTTGTTCTTCCAAAATAACAAGTTGCAGGTTGTCATGTTTATTTCATCGAAATGAAATTAGCGTGTATTTGTTCAAAATATTTTGTTATACTTTTTCAATGGAAAATTTACTTGTACTTAGTTGCTCGTTTCTATATTTGTACAATTGAATTGTGGTATTAAGTTCACATAGGTTAAGTGATAATTGTACCTTATGACCGTATTTTTAACCCCTTCAGGCGTATGAGACACCGATGCCCGAAAATATTTCCTTGTATAGCAAGAAGACTATCAATATTTTACTAATTTTTTTTGCTATAAGTTACTTAATACAAATTCATAATCAGTTAAACAAACAGATTTTGTTCTACCAAAATAACAAGTTGCAGGTTGTCATGTTTATTTCATCGAAATGAAATTAGCGTGTATTTGTTCAAAATATTTTGTTATACTTTTTCAATGGAAAATTTACTTGTACTTAGTTGCTCGTTTCTATATTTGTACAATTGAATTGTGGTATTAAGTTCACATAGGTTAAGTGATAATTGTACCTTATGACCGTATTTTTAACCCCTTCAGGCGTATGAGACACCGATGCCCGAAAACATTTCCTTGTATAGCAAGAAGACTATCAATATTTTACTAATTTTTTTTGCTATAAGTTACTTAATACAAATTCATAATCAGTTAAACAAACAGATTTTGTTCTACCAAAATAACAAGTTGCAGGTTGTCATGTTT
Organism: Eurosta solidaginis; assembly: GCF_040869045.1. Taxonomy (NCBI): domain Eukaryota; kingdom Metazoa; phylum Arthropoda; class Insecta; order Diptera; family Tephritidae; genus Eurosta; species Eurosta solidaginis. Next base: position 24,522,215 of record NC_090321.1, on the reverse strand, counting down.
ATTTCATCGAAATGAAATTAGCGTGTATTTGTTCAAAATATTTTGTTATACTTTTTCAATGGAAAATTTACTTGTACTTAGTTGCTCGTTTCTATATTTGTACAATTGAATTGTGGTATTAAGTTCACATAGGTTAAGTGATAATTGTACCTTATGACCGTATTTTTAACCCCTTCAGGCGTATGAGACACCGATGCCCGAAAATATTTCCTTGTATAGCAAGAAGACTATCAATATTTTACTAATTTTTTTTGCTATAAGTTACTTAATACAAATTCATAATCAGTTAAACAAACAGATTTTGTTCTACCAAAATAACAAGTTGCAGGTTGTCATGTTTATTTCATCGAAATGAAATTAGCGTGTATTTGTTCAAAATATTTTGTTATACTTTTTCAATGGAAAATTTACTTGTACTTAGTTGCTCGTTTCTATATTTGTACAATTGAATTGTGGTATTAAGTTCACATAGGTTAAGTGATAATTGTACCTTATGACCGTATTTTTAACCCCTTCAGGCGTATGAGACACCGATGCCCGAAAATATTTCCTTGTATAGCAAGAAGACTATCAATATTTTACTAATTTTTTTTGCTCTAAGTTACTTAATACAAATTCATAATCAGTTAAACAAACAGATTTTGTTCTACCAAAATAACAAGTTGCAGGTTGTCATGTTTATTTCATCGAAATGAAATTAGCGTGTATTTGTTCAAAATATTTTGTTATACTTTTTCAATGGAAAATTTACTTGTACTTAGTTGCTCGTTTCTATATTTGTACAATTGAATTGTGGTATTAAGTTCACATAGGTTTAATGATACCTGTACCTTATGACCGTATTTTTAACCCATTCAGGCGTATGAGACACCGGTGCCCGAAAACATTTCCTTGTATAGCAAGAAGACTATCACTATTTTACTAATTTTTTTCGCTATAAGTTACTTAATACAAATTCATAATCAGTTAAACAAACAGATTTTGTTCTACCAAAATAACAAGTTCCAGGTTGTCATGTTTATTTCATCGAAATGAAATTAGCGTGTATTTGTTCAAAATATTTTGTTATACTTTTTCAATGGAAAATTTACTTGTACTTAGTTGCTCGTTTCTATATTTGTACAATTGAATTGTGGTATTAAGTTCACATAGGTTTAATGATACCTGTACCTTATGACCGTATTTTTAACCCATTCAGGCGTATGAGACACCGGTGCCCGAAAACATTTCCTTGTATAGCAAGAAGACTATCACTATTTTACTAATTTTTTTCGCTATAAGTTACTTAATACAAATTCATAATCAGTTAAACAAACAGATTTTGTTCTACCAAAATAACAAGTTCCAGGTTGTCATGTTTATTTCATCGAAATGAAATTAGCGTGTATTTGTTCAAAATATTTTGTTATACTTTTTCAATGGAAAATTTACTTGTACTTAGTTGCTCGTTTCTATATTTGTACAATTGAATTGTGGTATTAAGTTCACATAGGTTAAGTGATAATTGTACCTTATGACCGTATTTTTAACCCCTTCAGGCGTATGAGACACCGATGCCCGAAAATATTTCCTTGTATAGCAAGAAGACTATCAATATTTTACTAATTTTTTTCGCTATAAGTTACTTAATACAAATTCATAATCAGTTAAACAAACAGATTTTGTTCTACCAAAATAACAAGTTCCAGGTTGTCATGTTTATTTCATCGAAATGAAATTAGCGTGTATTTGTTCAAAATATTTTGTTATACTTTTTCAATGGAAAATTTACTTGTACTTAGTTGCTCGTTTCTATATTTGTACAATTGAATTGTGGTATTAAGTTCACATAGGTTTAATGATACCTGTACCTTATGACCGTATTTTTAACCCATTCAGGCGTATGAGACACCGGTGCCCGAAAACATTTTCTTGTATAGCAAGAAGACTATCACTATTTTACTAATTTTTTTCGTTATAAGTTACTTAATACAAATTCATAACCACTTAAACAAACAGATTTTGTTCTACCAAAATAACAAGATCCAGGTTGTCATGTTTATTTCATCGAAATGAAATTAGCGTGTATTTGTTCAAAATACTTTGTTATGCTTTTTCAATGGAAAATTTACTTGTACTTAGTTGCTCGTTTCTATATTTGTACAGGTGAATTGTGGTATTAAGTTCACATAGGTTAAATGATACCTGTACCTTATGACCATATTTTTAACCCCTTCAGGCGTATGAGACACCGGTGCCCGAAAACATTTCCTTGTATAGCAAGAAGACTATCAATATTTTACTAATTTTTTTCGCTATAAGTTACTTAATACAAATTCATAATCAGTTAAACAAACAGATTTTGTTCTACCAAAATAACAAGTTCCAGGTTGTCATGTTTATTTCATCGAAATGAAATTAGCGTGTATTTGTTCAAAATATTTTGTTATACTTTTTCAATGGAAAATTTACTTGTACTTAGTTGCTCGTTTCTATATTTGTACAATTGAATTGTGGTATTAAGTTCACATAGGTTTAATGATACCTGTACCTTATGACCGTATTTTTAACCCATTCAGGCGTATGAGACACCGGTGCCCGAAAACATTTCCTTGTATAGCAAGAAGACTATCAATATTTTACTAATTTTTTTCGCTATAAGTTACTTAATACAAATTCATAATCAGTTAAACAAACAGATTTTGTTCTACCAAAATAACAAGTTCCAGGTTGTCATGTTTATTTCATCGAAATGAAATTAGCGTGTATTTGTTCAAAATATTTTGTTATTCTTTTTCAATGGAAAATTTCGTTTTACTTAATTGCTCGTTTCTATATTTGTACAGTTGAATTGTGGTATTAAGTTCACATAGGTTAAGTGATAATTGTACCTTATGACCGTATTTTTAACCCCTTCAGGCGTATGAGACACCGATGCCCGAAAATATTTCCTTGTATAGCAAGAAGACTATCAATATTTTACTAATTTTTTTCGCTATAAGTTACTTAATACAAATTCATAATCAGTTAAACAAACAGATTTTGTTCTACCAAAATAACAAGTTCCAGGTTGTCATGTTTATTTCATCGAAATGAAATTAGCGTGTATTTGTTCAAAATATTTTGTTATACTTTTTCAATGGAAAATTTACTTGTACTTAGTTGCTCGTTTCTATATTTGTACAATTGAATTGGGGTATTAAGTTCACATAGGTTTAATGATACCTGTACCTTATGACCGTATTTTTAACCCATTCAGGCGTATGAGACACCGGTGCCCGAAAACATTTCCTGGTATAGCAAGAAGACTATCACTATTTTACTAATTTTTTTCGTTATAAGTTACTTAATACAAATTCATAACCAGTTAGACAAACAGATTTTGTTCTACCAAAATAACAAGATCCAGGTTGTCATGTTTATTTCATCGAAATGAAATTAGCGTGTATTTGTTCAAAATACTTTGTTATGCTTTTTCAATGGAAAATTTACTTGTACTTAGTTGCTCGTTTCCATATTTGTGCAGTTGAATTGTGGTATTAAGTTCACATAGGTTAAGTGATACGTGTACCCTATGACCGTATTTTTAACCCTTTCAGTCATATAAGAACCCGGTGTCGGAAAATATTTCCTTGTATTGCAGGAAGGCTAGCAATATTTTACTAGTTTTTTTCGCTAGAAATTACTTAATACAAATTCATAACCAGTTAAACAAACAGATTTTGTTCTACCAAAATAACAAGTTCCAGGTTGTAATGTTTATTTCATCGAAATGAAATTAGCGTGTATTTGTTCAAAATATTTTGTTATACTTTTGCAATGGAAAATTTACTTGTACTTAGTTGCTCGTTTCTATATTTGTACAGGTGAATTGTGGTATTAAGTTCACATAGGTTAAATGATACCTGTACCTTATGACCATATTTTTAACCCCTTCAGGCGTATGAGACACCGGTGCCCGAAAACATTTCCTTGTATAGCAAGAAGACTATCAATATTTTACTAATTTTTTTTGTTATAAGTTACTTGATACAAATTAATAATCAGTTAAACAAACAGATTTTGATCTACCAAAATAACAAATTCAAGGTTGTCATGTTTATTCCATCGAAAAGAATTTACCGTGTATTTGTTCAAAATACTTTGTTATACTTTTTCAATGGAATATTTACTTGCACTTAGTTGCTCGTTTCTATATTTGTGCAGTTGAATTGTGGTATTAAGTTCACATAGGTTAAGTGATACCTGTACTTTATGAACATATTTTTAACCCCTTCGGGCGTATGAGACACCGGTGCCCGAAAATATTTCCTTGTATAGCAAGAATACTATCGATATTTTACTAGTGTTTGTCGCTATAAGTTACTTGATACCAATTCATAATCAGTTAAACAAACAGATTTTGATCTACCAAAATAACAAATTCAAGGTTGTAATATTTATTCCATCGAAATGAATTTACTGTGTATTTGTTCAAAATACTTTGTTATACTTTTTCAATGGAAAATTTACTTGTACTTAGTTGCTCGTTTCTATATTTGTACAGTTGAATTGTGGTATTAAGTTCACATAGGATAAGTGATACCTGTACCTTATGAACATATTTTTAACCCCTTCAGGCTTATGAGACACCGGTACCTGAAAATATTTCCTTGTATAGCAAGAAGGCTATCAATATTTTACTAGTTTTTGTCGTTATAAGTTACTTGATACCAATTCATAATCAGTTAAACAAACAGATTTTGATCTACCAAAATAACAAATTCAAGGTTGTCATGTTTATTCCATCGAAATGAATTTAACGTGTATTTGTTCAAAATACTTTGTTATACTTTTTCAATGGAAAATTTACTTGTACTTAGTTGCTCGTTTCTATATTTGTACAGTTGAATTGTGGTATTAAATTCACATATGTAGGTTAAGTGATACCTGTACCTTATGAACATATTTTTAACCCCTTCAGGCTTATGAGACACCGGTGCCCCAAAATATTTCCTTGTATAGCAAGAAGGCTATCAATATTTTACTAGTTTTTGTCGTTATAAGTTACTTGATACCAATTCATAATCAGTTAAACAAACAGATTTTAATCTACCAAAATAACAAATTCAAGGTTGTCATAATTATTCCATCGAAATGAATTTTCCGAGTATTTGTTCAAAATACTTTGTTATACTTTTTCAATGGAAAATTTACTTGTACTTAGTTGCTCGTTTCTATATTTGTACAGTTGAATTTTGGTATTAAGTTCACATAGGTTAAATGATACCTGTACCTTATGATCAAATTTTTAACCCCTTCAGGCGTATGAGACACCGGTGCCCGAAAATATTTCCTTGTATAGCAAGAAGACTATCAATATTTTACTAATTTTTTCGCTATAAGTTACTTAATACAAATTCATAACCAGTTAAACAAACAGATTTTGTTCTACCAAAATAACAAGTTGCAGGTTGTCATGTTTATTGCATCGAAATGAAATTAGCGTGTATTTGTTCAAAATATTTTGTTATACTTTTTCAATGGAAAATTTACTTGTACTTAGTTGCTCGTTTCTATATTTGTACAGGTGAATTGTGGCATTAAGTTCACATAGGTTAAATGATACCTGTACCTTATGACCATATTTTTAACCCCTTCAGGCGTATGAGACACCGGTGCCCGAAAACATTTCCTTGTATAGCAAGAAGACTATCAATATTTTACTAATTTTTTTCGTTATAAGTTACTTGATACAAATTAATAATCAGTTAAACAAACAGATTTTGATCTACCAAAATAACAAATTCAAGGTTGTCATGTTTATTCCATCGAAAAGAAATTAGCGTGTATTCTTCTTCAATGGAAAGTGTGCCATATACGAAAGCATTTGGTGAAATTTGAAGCTTTTTCCTGATAAATTGAGAAAGATGTTACAAAAAAACGCTTTACTGAAAATCGGTTGTATGAGGGATTTATGCTAGAGTGGGCGGATCGATTCCGAAAAATTTCTAGTCAGACACAAAAGTGAATACACTGACAAAATTTCATTAAGATATCTCAAAAATTGAGGGATTTGTTTGCGTTCAAACAGACAGACGGAGGAACAGACGGACATGGCTAATTTTCCGAGGACTTATAATTTTGAGATTCGTGACAAAAAAAAAAAGTTTATTAATACTTTATGCGATTTATCTGGGAGGAGAATTCGGCCGAACTTCTTTCGAATATGCATCGTGCTCCATTCAAATTTTCCCTAAGAATTGGCGGGACCAGACCTACATGGTTTATGCCGGCTTAATGCCGGTAGAACTAAGGATTAGTGCTTGAGTAGCCCCCAAGAACTCGCTTCTTCAAACTTTTCATGAAATATTTTTTCATATTTCCCTCAAAAAGCAATAAATTTATTAAACTAAAATCCTTTAGTAAGATCTGTTGGCACGAAAAGCCCCATTGCATGTATAAAGGTACCGGCAAAGTTGGCAGTCACAACAATATTTTTCTTGTTCATATCAATTTGCATCGGTTATTGGCGCCTTAACCTAAAAAATGTGACAATTTCATTAGAAAGAAGAATATGTCAAAAATTACGAACAAATTCCACAAATAATAAGTCACTTAGTCAAAACGCATCCAAAATAAACAAGTAAGGAAGGTTAAGTTCGGGTGTAACCGAACATTACATACTCAGTTGAGAGCTATGGTGACAACATAAGGGAAAATAACCATGTAGGAAAATGAACCGAGGGAAACCCTGGAATATGTTTGTATGACATGTGTATCGAATGAAAGGTGTTAATGACTATTATAAAAGGGAGTGATCCTTAGTTCCATAGGTTTCGAGATATCGCCATAAAGGTAGACCAGTGGTGACCCTAGAATTTGTTTGTACGATCTGGGTATCAAATGAAATGGGGTTAATGGGTAGTTTAAAAGGGAGTGGGCCTTAGTTCTATAGGTGGTCGCCTTTTCGAGATATCGCCATAAAGGTGGACCTGGGGTGACTCGAGAATGTGTTTGTACGATATGGGTATCAAATTAAAGGTATTAATGAGGGGTTTAAAAGGGAGTGGTGGTATTTGTATATGTGAAGACGTTTTCGAGATATCGACCAAAATGTGGACCAGGGTGACCCAGAACATCATCTGTTGGATACCGCTAATTTATTTATATATGTAATACCACGAACGGTATTCCTGCCAAGATTTCAAGGATTTTTTATTTAGCCCTGCAGAACTTTTTCATTTTCTTCTACTTAATATGCTAGGTGTCACACCCATTTTACAAAGTTTTTTCTAAAGTTATATTTCGCGTCAATAAACCAATCCAATTACCATGTTTCATCCCTTTTATCGTATTTGATATACAATTAATGATTTTTTTTAATTTTTCGTAATTTTCGATATCGAAAAAGTAGGCGTGGTCATAGTCGGATTTCGGCCATTTTTTATACCAATTCAAAGTAAGTTCAGATAAGTACGTGAACTGAGCTTAGTAAAGATATATCGATTTTTGCTCAAGTTATCGCGTTAACGGCCGAGCGGAAGGACAGACGGTCGACTGTGTATAAAAACTGGGCGTGGCTTCAACCGATTTCGCCCTTTTTCACAGAAAACAGTTATCGTCCTAGAATCTAAACCCCTACAAAATTTCACAAGAATTGGTTAATTTTTGTTCGACTTATGGTATTAAAAGTATCCTAGACAAATGAAATGAAAAAGGGCGGAGCCACGCCCATTTTGAAATTTTCTTTTATTTTTGTATTTTGTTGCACCATATAATTTCTGGAGTTGAATGTTGACATAATTTATTTATATACTGTAAATATATTAAATTTTTTGTTAAAATTTTACTTACAAAAAAAATTTTTTTTAAAGTGGGCGTGGTCGTTCTCCGATTTTGATAATTTTTATTAAGCATACATATAATAATAGGAGTAACGTTCCTGCCAAATTTCATCATGATATCTTCAACGACTGCCAAATTGCAGCTTGCAAAAATTTTAAATTTCCTTCTTTTAAAAGTGTGCGGTGCCACGCCCATTGTCCAAAATTTTACTAATTTTCTATTCTGCGTCATAAGTTCAACTCATCTACCAAGTTTCATCGCTTTATCGGTTTTTGGTAATGAATTATCTCACTTTTTCGGTTTTTCCAAATTTTCGATATCGAAAAAGTGGGCGTGGTTATGGTCCGATATCGTTAATTTTAAATAGCCATCTGAGATGAGTGCTCAGGAACCAACATACCAAATTTCATCAAGATAACTCAAAATTTACTCAAGTTTATCGTGTTAACGGACGGACGGACATGGCTCAATCAAATTTTTTTCGATCCTGATGATTTTGATATATGGAAGTCTATATCTATCTCGATTCCTTTATACCTGTACAACCAACCGTTATCCAATCAAAGTTAATATACTCAGTGAGCTCTGCTCAACTGAGTATAAAAATAAAATATACGAAAAATTAATAAATTCACCAAACGGAAACCAAAAACCAGTTAGTTGTTATGGTATGGTTATGGCCAGGGCGTTATGGTATCGCACCATTAACCAATTACACTGATTTCCATATAGTTTGTTGGATCAGCTGTTATTGATATGGATATGGTGAGTTTGTCACGCTTTTAAAGGCCTTACCAAATAAAACAGCTGATCGAACCTACCTTATGGAAATCAATGTAATCGATTAATGGTGCCATACCATAACGATAACGCCATAACCATACCATAGCCAACCAATTGAATTTTGGTTTTCTGCCATATCCACAAACAGCTGATTGTTTATTCGCCTATTTTTTTTTGCCATTTTGTGTATGTCTATATAATTTTTTTGTGTTTGCCGCTTTTTTGTTTTGGTAATTAAAAATTCTATTGTTTTGTTTATTTGAAAGAAAAATTAATTTTGTTTATTGTTTATGCAGATCATAATGGATGACTGTAAATTAATTGAATTTGTACGCGATTTCCCATGCCTTTATGACAAGGCAAACCGGGATTTTAAGGACGCAAATAAGAAAAGTGCCGCTTGGAAGGACATAGCAGAGAATTTAGGTGTGGATGGTAAGTAATAATGAATGATCTTATAATATATGCGTACTTAGGTATGATTATTCCCAATAGTGGCAGTAGCAGTAAGGCGATGGGGGAATTTACGAGAGCGTTTTAGTAAGGAGATAAGAAGCAGTAAAAACACTTCAGGAAGTGGCGCGTCTGATGGAAGGCAGTGAGTTTTCTTAGAGAGTCTTCAGTTCTTAAGAGCCCACATTATACCCCGACCGTAAGTATAATGGAATTACTTAACATGTTTGATTATGCACAAATTTTCTATTACAACAGAATGCGGCAGAGCTCTCAAAATATAAACAGAAGTGTTGAAGTGGGCAAAAGTGCACCCACCGTTTGCGAGTCACGCCCTGCAACTCCCACTTTACCTGAGCTGCTATCTATAAGTACGCATTCCCCTCCTATTCCTCCAGCGCAGCCACCGTCACCTGCTTTATCTCAGTCGACTCCGATGCCAGAACCGCAGTCTGAGCCATCAACGTCTCGCGGACGAAAACGAACGGCAGTTTTGCGTGATGAATTGGACGCTGCCATAATGGAGACCGTCCAAACTTTTAAAGATGTATGTGCGCGTAGAACTCGCCGCGAGAATTACAGTGCCGATATAAGTGCATTTGGCTCCATGATGTGCTCCGTAATATCGAGTTTGAAGAAGAAAAATCAGGCGGTGGTGATGCAACGGTGCACTGAGATTGTCATGCAAGCTCAGATTGAGGAGGACGATGAAGCAGAGATTGTGGAATACTTGTATGACAACCAGCAGGGCGATTGCTATTTTTATAATTTTAATTTTAAATCTAAAAGGCTGGCACTAAAAGCAGATAAGAAACGGGTAATTGTTTACTTTAGCTCACAACAACTAAAACACGTTCAAAAATTTCGGGAGGGGAGTCAGAAGCCGGATTTGACCTCGGTATCAATACGAAGGCGAAAAAAAAAAATTTTGCTTCTATCAAAAGGTGTTCAGAAAAAACCAAATAACCCCCGGTTGAGCCAAAATCGAGAGCCTGATCCAACACCGGGTACGCGATCTAAATTATTTCTGCATAATTGTGTGTGAGTGTACAACAAAATCATCAAAAATACAGCCACATGAAAATTTTAAACAGTTTTTGAAAATATCTATTGACTGAAATAAACTTTTTAATTTTCGCCTTTGGATTATTGATACCGAGGTCAAAACCCATCACCCGACACCTCTCCCAACATTTCTGGACGTGTTTTATCAGTTTGGAGCTAAAGTAAACAATTACCAAAAAAGGCAGGAATACAAATATATGTAAGTAAGAAGTTTTTGTATATCCACATTTTATGCATATTTGTATTTCTGCCTCTTTACGCTTTTTAACGCCAGCTTTGCAATAGCAAAACCTATCTTTTTAGTTTATAAAGAAATTTACTGATTTTTCTATTTAATTTCCTTTTAAGTTGTAATGAAATGTGAATACACCCCGTGACATATATTTAATATGTCAATATGAATGCGACCAAATATGCCACGGGATGTTTAGTTGAGATTCCTAACGAAAGTACAAAATGTATGTATAAATAGATGTACAGTTTTGTTCACAAAAGTAGTAGCAAAAATTATTGCAACATTTTATCGGTTATTTGTTTCATTTATTTATTTTTACAAAAAACTTGAATATATTGTATAACGAAAACTATGTAAACCATTTTCAAAAACGTTTTCAAACAAATTAGAAAATTCAAGAAGTTTTTGTAAATCTTCATAAAAATTTCAAACTTTTTACTTGGATATTTTAGAAAATTTTTTAGCATGGAGTTTTGTAGGTTAATGAATTTTAGTCTAACAAAGTGCAATTTTGAAGTCTGCCAAAATTCGCATTGATTTTTGAGACACTTCAAAATTGCACTTCGTTAGACTACAATTTATTAACCTACTAAACTCCATACTCAAAATTTTTTTTTTTTAATTCCAAGTAAAAATTTTGAAACATTTATGAAGATTTTCAAGAACTTCTTGAATTTTCTAATTTGTTTGTAAACGTTTTTGAAATTGGTTAACATAGTTTTCGTTATACAATACATTCAAGTTTTTTCTAAAATTAATAAAATTAAATAAAAGAAACAAATAATCGATAAAATGTTGCAATAATTTTTGCTACTATTTTTGTATGTAGATATATTGAGATTCCTAAGAAAGTACAAAATGTAGACTGAAAATCGAATTGTGATACATTAATTTCTTTATTTATTAATATATTATATGTTGTGTTGCATGCAACATGAAAGTTGACCTATCCTAATATAATGATACGTTAATTCGAGTATAACAAAATATGGTGAATATTGAATTGTGATAATGTAACAAAGAAACACACATAAGAACTTAAATTTTTATAATAGTAGATATGTACACACCTGCTCATATTAATAGTGAAATTAGTTTTATTCGTTACATATATTGATGTACAGCGAGCACTAAAATAGCAGTGAAAATTATTGATGTATTTTATCAGTTATTTTCTCCTTTTATTTATTTTCGTTAATGGTAGAAATAACTTCATCAAATTTTTTAAATACATATTTTTTGCACTTTCATAAATACGTAAATTTAGTTCATATAAATAAGTATATGTAGCTTTAAAAATCCGTCACGAACTTTGAAACTTTTTGAGCAGAATTTTTAAAAAATCTCTTGTATGCAACTTTGTTTCTTATTCAATTTTGTTATAATAATGTGCAAGTTAGAAAGTGTTAAACTTTCATCCACTAATGCATCAACAAATATCTATGTTTAAGGTATTACTAACCAACGGGCAACAAATCTGTATACTCAAAGATTACTTAAATATCTATTCTGGCATTTGTGTAAACTTTGAAACTTTTACATACATATACGATTTTTGTTATAGATTATGCTATATTTTAAATGAATATCAATAATAACACATACAGCTGTGAACACGACAATAGCAGTGTGAATTATAAACGGTATTTTTTTCTTTTATTTATTTTCGCTAATTTTAGAAATAACTTCAATGAATTGTATAACCAAACACATGTAAACTAATTTCGAAAACATTTTCGGGAAAATGCGAAAATTCGAACGGTGTTAAAAAATCTTCATGCAAATTTCAAACTTTTATTTAGAGTTTTCAGAATTTTCTTTAGTATGAAGTTTTGTAGACCAATCAATTTTAGTATAACAAAGTGCATGTTTGAAGTCTCTCAAAAAGCGTATTGATTTTTGCCAATTTTTTTTTCAAAGAGTTTTTTAGATTTTCTTCCATATAAATATTTACTCTTTGTATGGAATGATAATTCACACTGCTATTGTCGTGTTCACAGCTGTATGTGTTATTATTGATATTCATTTAAAATATAGCATAATCTATAACAAAAATCGTATATGTATATAAAAGTTTCAAAGTTTACACAAATGCCAGAATAGATTTTTAGGTAATCTTTGAGTATACAGCTTTGTTGCCATTGGTTAGTAATAGCTTAAACATAGATTTTTGTTGATGCATTAGTGGATGAAAATTTAACACTTTCTAACTTGCACATTATTATAACAAAATTGAATAAGAAACAAAGTTGAATACAAGAGATTTTCTAAAAATTCTGCTCAAAAAGTTTAAAAGTTCGTGACGGATTTTTAAAGCTACATATATTTATTTATATCAACTAAATTTGCGTATTTATGAAAGTGCAAAAAATATGTATTTAAAAAAATTTTTTTTTTCCTTCAAAATGTTGAATTAAATTTTTCGTTTTCCGGCAAAATATTTTATCTGAATTTTGCATTTTCCTTTTCATACTAAATATTAGTATGTGTAAACACTAAAGTGCAAAACTAGAATAAGAATCCACAATACAAACTTTGTGGTATTATATTATGCTCTATTTAATATACAAGAGGCAGAATTGCAATTTTTGATTTAGTGAAATTATTTGAGCTAACTTTCTATATAAAAAACCATAATATATGTTTTAAAAATATATGAAGTATTGTTCTTTACTGTATGTATACAGAAAAAAATTAAATAAATTATATTATTCTATGTTAAAATAATTTGAAAATCTTATGATTTTGTAGCAGCATTGTGTTTGTGCAGCACCAATAGTTGTTGCTTTGTTTTGTTGTGTATCCGCCTTCTGCCGAAATGATCTATACGGAGGTAGTCATAATGTAAAATAACTTCTAGATAAGTGTATATAAGTTGGGTTCTTACCTCCTGAAATATATTACTCGATGCGGTTTTGAAATGCTACTGTACCATCGGTCATAAAGTAGTTGGTAAGGTATTCCCTATAATCGTATGCACTATTTCGTCCCCTTCTTCGAAATGAGTGTACTGTCCGCAGCGGACCTCCACAAGTTCTTAGTTCGTTCCTCCATTCTGCACTCGCCCCTTCTCCGTCAGTGTAGTTTTCTGGGCAATACCACCGACTAGTATCGTGGAACATAATGAAATTATGCAGCACTAAACATGCGAGTACGATTTTTTCTGCATTTTCAGGATAAAACTCCATTGTAGTTTTCAATACTCTCCATCGCGCAGTCAAAATCCCAAATGCGTTTTCTATAACGCGGCGGGCCCGCGACAGTCTGTAATTAAAAACTCGCTGTTCCCTTGTCGTATTCATTCCCGGATATGGTTTCATTAGATTGTTTTTTAAGGGAAATGCACAATCTCCAACGAAGAAATGCGGAAAGGGTTGTGACGATAATGGAAGAGGAGTATCTGGTGGAAGTGGTAATCGATTTTCTAACAGATCTTCCCCAAACCTTGTTGCATGAAGAATGCCTCCATCGCTTTGACTTTCATAAGCTCCTACGCTTACAGCGGTAAACTTGTATTTAGCATCGCATGCTGCCAACAAGACGATGCTGAAAAACTTTTTATAATTAAAAAACAATGACCCTGACTTCGGAGGGCATTTTATAGCAACGTGCTTTCCATCAATAGCACCTACACAATTTGGCATGTTCCACATTTGGGAAAAGTCCGTGGTTATATCTTTGTATTGCTGCTCTGTGGCTTCACTTAAATATATTGGGGAAAGCGTTTGCCAGATAGCCTCGCAAGTCTCCAACACAATCATCCTCACAGTGCTCTTTCCAATTTTGTGGCTCCAAGTTATTTTTTTGAAAGGAATACCATGTGCCAAGTACCTAAAAATCATACTAATTAATACAATATACGATGTTAATATCTGGGAATTTTTTACTGAAGTGTAATGGATAAACGTTCTTCCACACCAATTTGTTGTTTGAATTTGGTCAGTGATGGAGCCATTAGTTTTAAAAAAGTGTCATAAACCGGCAGGTACATTCTTGTGTGCCCAAAAAACTCGCTTTCGTCCATATCCTTAATTCTTAAGAAAGTTTTTTGGTGATATCCGGCATGAGTCCTATTAGCATTAATGGGGCGGGCATGCCATCGTCTTTTTTGTCTTAATAACCTTCTTTTAGCATATAACGCCATTATGCTGAGGAACAAGTTGTAAATTTCTTCGTCACTGCTCATGTTAGCTTAAACAGGAATAAATATATATGTTTTATTTACTTCTTTCTTAATTATACATTATATATTGCGGTTCATAGATGCGATAGCAAGGAATTGCCGGCAGATGAACCCCCAACCCAGGAGATAAGAAAATTATTGCTCTCAATGCCGAGATGAAGCAATTGGTCGACCAGCACAAACAGGATATGCAACCTCTTTGCTGGTGTTGGTAATATGTGGTCAACCGTCAATCCCTAACAGACCCTACCAAACATAACGACAGAGTATTAATGCACTTACCACGGCAGCCGGTTCTATGCATCAAAAGGTTTTGTGTGACAGTTTCGGTGTTTTATTTGAAGATACTTACTGTTAAATTCACTTCCTTGCACTCAAATGTATATAAATCTTCGCCTATATGTAGTGCTATATTTAACTAAATCTGTAAGAATACAGAAATCCTTATTAATTTGTTAAACTTGTAATATGTGAACAACTTACATTGTGGTACATGTAGATATGGTGCTGTATTCACCACCTAATTCTTTCACTATGTAGATATGCACCCAATTTGTTGCAGTATTAATAAAAAATACTATTAAAAATGTTTTCTTTTACTTTATTTTGATTAAAAATTACAAAATTTTGCAAGCACTTTGCACAATCACTTTTTATAAACAAAACATTCCCAGCTCATGACAGCAATGGTCAGCTGTTTACGGTTATGGCACCATTAATCGATGACAATAGAGATGGTTATGGATATGGGTATGGTTACGACCATGGCGTTAGGGTTAAGGAAGTTTAATTTGGCTTTAACGCTTTTAACGCCAAATGCAGGTATGCAAAATTACATCCTTATACTAAAGATGTGGAGAAGAGTACACCCATATTCGCAATCGGTATTCCCGCACTATTTAACCAATGATATAATTTTTTACTTCTCGGTTGTTTTGAACTAATCCCACCTCGCGTTCCAATGAAGCGTGATCTAGATAAGGATCGAGATTTGACATGGAAATGCAACAGCAATGTGATCCATACGGATAACTTCGATAAGAGTAGGTGTAGGAGGAAAAGTGAGAAGATTAACGGAAGAATGAAAGGGATCGGAAAATTTAGTGGACCGAAGAGAAAATAAAAGTGTAAGAAGAGGGTGAGATCTCTCCTCTATCTCACTAAGGTGGATAAATATATGTATAAAGTCATAACAACGTCTATCTGCTTTGATCACAAGGCTAAAATAATTTAATGTTGTTCTATATGTTTCCAGAGTTAATCAGAACTTTTTAAAATAAAGATCTTATAAGCAAAAAACTTCTTTTTTCAAGTCAGATAAATCTAAAACCACTGATTTTTTGAAGCATAGTTACTGTAGGTTAATGTTGGGTCTTAATTGAAAATAAAAAGTTGATAACAAATTTTTAAGGCATTTTCACAAGCATATGGACGGACGAACGAACTTAATGAATTCCTTTTTGCACTAAATTCGTTATAGCATTACAATGTATGTATTGTTATGAATATGAAAAAAATAATTCAACATAAGACAACTATCACGAGTAAAGACGTGTCGCGTATTCCTTATTGAGAATGGGGGCTTTCAGCGAACACAACTGTAGATCAATCGCTGAGTGATAACTTTCTGAACAATATAATCAACGGTAGAGATTTAACGTCAAATTACTTAACATAAAGGTAAGGAAGAGGAAGGATATACTAAGCACGTACTTTAATTTTTTTTCCTGCATTCGTTTAACGTGTTTATTCGGTTGTCTGACAGTTCTTTGCCATTTTAAAGTACTGTTTATGAATCAGTTTTTTTCCTAATATAATAGTAAATAATTTAGGTAGTATTTTTCCTTAAAATTCAATAAAAAGTATTTCATTAGGCAGTTGGCTCAACTCGTCGTTCATAGAACAAATTTTGCACTCAACAGAAAGAAAACATGTTTAAATTGTGTTCGCTGAAACGCCACGTTAACACGACATCTAAAAATGTGAAGGTGCTTCATTGTCATAAGTGTATTTAATAAATATTTAAACTATTTAGGACTTTTAAGGCACCAAAGTAGTGTAAGGAGTATTATTATTATTAGGCCTGGTAGCACTGCGACCTTTGTGTACATCTATTGTGCATGACGTTTCAGCCTAGTTTTGTTCGTAGAGGCTTTTAATACATCCAAGTACCTCTTCAGGCTTTTTACCATATCATTAAGACCAAGAGTCACAGCACCTAGATGGGAGAATCTTCTCCAGCTCACAGAAACGACGAATTTAACTTACTTAGGTGATATCATAGACCACAGTTTCCCATATAGCACCTAGTGAGAGTTCGTAGGTCATCACCGCTTAGATTAATGAGTTTGCTGATACTTTCGTTGCCGGAAGTATTAACAGTTTGGCCTGCCCTTGGCATGGGCAGTCAAACCAGTGACGTCTGAATTGTTTTGTTCCCCAGTTACTTATGGTTTTCCTGGTGTGTACTTTTGTGAGTCCACAAAAGGGATGCTGTAGCACCCTACTTTGCTAATCTGCATGTTCATTACTTTTAAGTTCCTGATGTCCGAGAACCCATCCTAAAAAAACCTTGTTTAGCTTAGATGTAATTGTGTAGATCGAAAAGCACGCATGGCTACCTGGCTGTCCGACATAATGTAGATGCTCTTCGAGGATGAACTGCTCGGTAGACATTCTCTACCGCAAATATACGGGGCAAAAAGGGTTTGCCACAGCAGCATCACTTACTGTGATAAGCCCATCAATACTTCCCAAGGTATCGGGAAGGCTTCATTGGAATACTGTCCAATATTTCCCCTGGCTGCAAATCGTCCAATAGCCACGGTCAGCAGAAAATTCTGGATTGGAGGGTTGGTATTTCATAGTCACCGACATCCCGCCGCCCTCCTATGAGGCGAAACGTCGTAGATGCCAGCCTTAAACATCTCATCGTCATAGTAGGGCGCTATGGAGTTCGGCTAAGCGTTTACATCAACAAAATGTCTACCCTAGTGAGGGAGACAAACAATTAAGTACAATAAAATTTTCCATTGAAAATAAAAAACAAGAATTGTAAAATATTTTACCAAATACGCACAAGTTTCATTTCGCTGGAATAGACATAATTAGTTACCTTGAATTTTTTATTTTGGTAGAACAAAAGCTGTTTGTTTGACTGATTAAAAGTCTGCATTTTGCTTGACGCATTAGCCATAAAAAATTTAAAAATATAGCAAGTATGGACGGGACTGTCTTCGGTTGTGCCGAAGACTTCATACCTTTCATGAAATAATCTGTTCCCCTTTTTTGGAATTTATGTTTTGCGTCATAAAGCCAGTCCAAATTTGATTAGATTAGCGGTATTCGTTTTTGAATTATCTCCTTTTTTCCATTTTTATAAATTTTCGATATCGAAAAAGTGGACGTGGTTATCGTCTGATTATCGCTCATTCTATCTATTCTGGGTCTAGATAAGTCCGTATACCGAATTTGAGAAAGATATCGCAATATTCCCTCAAGTTATTGTGTTAATGGACGGACAGACGACCGGACGGACTAAAACAACTCAGATCGTCATCCTGACCAATACGGTATCCTTATTGGTGGGTTAATCCCTTCGCCTTTGAGGACTTATAATGTTGATATTGGTGATAAACAAGAAGTTTATTAATACTTTGCGCATTTTATCTCCGAGGAGATTTAGGCCGAATTTCTCTTCGAACTTGCGTCGTGCTCCTTTTGAATTTTCCCTTCGCATTGGCGGGACTAGACCTATATGTTTTGTGCGTCTCCAAACAGAAGCTGCAAGGCAGATGCATTTTCACTGAATAGCTTTACATGGCAGAAATACACTCGTAGTGTTTGCCAAATCACTGGAGAGGGGCGACACAGCTTTGAAAACCTCTTTTCCAACTGAAAGACCTGTTCTAAATTTTTGATGTTCCTTTGGCCGGCACTTGAACCTAGGACTTTCGGTGTAGTTCGTGAAGCACTCTACCAACACACCACTGTGGTCGCTTTTTATCAATAAGTCTATTGAGGTTTTGGCAGGCACACGGTTAAAAGTTTGAGCTTAAATCTGAAACTTATTTGTACTACATATATGACCAAACCAAAACTGGCTTGAAACTAAGATTCTACCGGTCTTCGCGAAAATGAGTTCACATAAGTGGGCTCCAATTTTAAAAATTAAACCCGGAATACAATGGTAAGGTTTCGAACTGACGTTCTGATGATATCAGTAGCGTGTTTCACCCACTGAGCTATCACATCTATATAAGAAATCTCCATATATATCGTTGTCCGCCAGCCAGAAGCATGAATGTGCAATTTTTCAAAACGTATGGTAAAATCTACATCGATCGTAGTAGAACTCAAATGCAGTTCTGTATGATAGATAACCCTCTAATATATTCAAACCGAACTTGTGAGAATAAGGGAAAACATCAACGGGATGAAAACACCTGAATATTAATTTTATTTTTTGGCTTTTTGATAGTATGCCTGAATACATTTATTTCCCAGTTGTTAATGAATGCATGAAACATCGATGTTTGAGGCATGAATTGGAGCTTTATGTATGTATGTCAGTATAAATGCACGTTTATTTTTTTTAACACGCGTAGTTCCTCAGGGGGTATGCGTAAGCTTTTACTCCTTTTGTACTACTTCTGTATGCATATGGTGGCATTAATGCTGAATGCATAGATAGATAGATTGCGAGGTTAAGCACTGCGACCTATTGGTCTATTGTGCACTCATTCTCTTTACAACACCTCATCCAAGCCAAGTTCTCTGAGAAAATCCAGAATGGTTCTCGGCTTCAGAGAGTGTATGTGACTACTTTCTAGTTTCGATGATCCTAGCATCCTAAGTCTTCGTCTCGCGACTGCATCGCATTCCATCAGGATGTGTTCTGCAGTCTCATCTCCGCGATCACAGAATCGACCGAAGCTACTAGACGATATGCCCAATTTATGCATATGGCTCCTTAGCCTACAGTGTCCTATGAGTATGCCTGTTAAAATCCTAAGGCTACTCTTTGGGAGGTTAATCATAGCTTTGTATCGCTTTGGGTTGTACCCTTCTATTAGTGCCTTTGCCTGCCGAAGTCCTGGACTTTCGCGCCAGTGTTGTTCTCTGAGGCACGCCTCTTCCTTTATTGTATGTGACCCTATCGGCATGATGGGCTCAGGTCCTATTGGCTTTTCGGCCGCTGCCAACCTGGCAAGCTCGTCTGTTTGCTCGTTACCATCCACTCTAGGTACACATTCTAGACGGATGGTGTTATTGACTCCAAGCCTGTTTAACCTCTCCACGCACTCAAGGACTGTTGATGATTTAATCTCAACTGAAGATAATGCCTTGAGCGCGGCTTGACTGTCGCTGAGTATAGCGATTTTCTCGTTGGTATATCCCCGCTGTAAGTTTATCTCTGCAAACCGGTTCCCGCCATAAGAACTTCGGCTTGGAAGATGCTCGAATATTTTCCAAGTGGTAGGGATATTTTGGTTCGGGCCGAAGATCCCCGCTCCTATGCCCTCCGGTGTCTTCGAGCCATCGGTGTACCATATTATAGTATATTCCTGGTGAAGCGCTTCAATCCTGGAGTTTCCCACGTACATTTGTCCCACAGCTCTATTTTGAAGCGCTTCTTAAACTTAATTATCTTCCTCGTGTAATCTCTGGTAAGTTGTCTGAGTTGAATCTGCCCTTTCAGCTTCCCCATGTTTCGTGACTCTATCACTTTGCCTCTTCCACATCCCTCTTTAGCTATGCTTACTAAAGTACTCCAGGCTGCCTGCTCAATTATTATATGTAGAGGCGTTAACTCAAGCAGCACCTCTATTGCCGCCGTCGGTCATGTTCACATGGCTCACGTAATGCAGACACACGCCAAGCGTTGAAGCTTCGTGTGTGATTTTTGTACGGCCACCATGGTTGTCCCTGATGCCCACGCAACTACTCCATA
The DNA here is from genome assembly GCF_040869045.1 of Eurosta solidaginis. Lineage (NCBI taxonomy): Eukaryota > Metazoa > Arthropoda > Insecta > Diptera > Tephritidae > Eurosta > Eurosta solidaginis. Next base: position 24,501,737 of record NC_090321.1, on the reverse strand, counting down.
CACTATGATAGTTCTCACTATCATAGTGTACATCCATCTTAGGATCTTTGGGCTGCATCCCCAGAATCTTCCTGCAATACGTCTGCACGCCATTATTGCACTAGAGCCTTTGATATGGTGTTGTCGACGTGCCTCCTCCATAAGAGCTTAGAGTCGAACGTGACTCCCAAGTATTTCACCTCAGTCGTGTACTCCAACTGTACTCTATCCATTGTGATTTGCCTTATCCCGTTCAGTTTTCTTCTCCTGGTGAAGGGCACAATGGCTGTCTTGTTAGGGTTAAGCTTAGCCCCACCTCAGTACACCATTCTTTCGTTAACCTCAATACACTTTGCATTATGTCGTAAATGGTGCTCTCAAATCTGCCTCTTATAATGATAACAATATCATCCGCGTACCCCTGACATCGGATTCCGTTTTCTGAGAGTCTCTGTAGAAGTTCATCTACTACCAGGCTCCACAGCAGGGTGACAGGACGCCCCCTTTTGGACATCCCTTCGTTGTTTTGATCTCTACTATACCGTCCCCATGCGTTTATCCACATACGGATTGGACGTTGTATCTCTCTTCTCTCAAGTGCCCGATTCACACTTTCATGTGTTGTGTTGTCGAAAGCCACCTCTATGTCCAAAGATGCACATAGCGTAACCTTCCCGCACTCGAACGCACTTTGGGTTTCTGTGGACAGTTGATACAATGCAGTTTCTGTCGCCCTGCCTGTCCTATAGGCCTGCCGATCTCGATGTAATGGCATTCTATCGAGAGCCTTTGATCTAATCTCGTGGTCTACAATTTTCTCCATTGCTTTCAGACCAAAGGATGTCAGGCTTATAGACCTAAAGGACTTTGGACTAGAGTAGTCTTTTTAGCCACCTTAGGTATAAATACCACTTTTGCTCTTCTCCACAGCGTTGGGATGTATGCCAGTGCGAGGATATTCCTCATAATCCTGGCCAGGTGCGGTATCAATTCCTCTCCCTGCTGCAGAAGGGCTGGATATATGCCATCCACTCCCGGAGATTTGTAGCTCTGGAAAGGCCTTACTGCCCACTTAACTGTGCTGTCGCTGAAGAGTCCTTTGGCGAGGTTCCAATCTGTGGGTGTCGGTCTTACCTCTCGAACCTTTTCCGGCGAGGTTTCCAAAGATGCGTGCGGGAAGTGTGCTGCAAGCAGGGCATGTGCTCTTTCCTCCCCTGTCCTTGTGTAGGTTCCATCGGGGAGTTTCATCGATAATCGTGTCTCCCTTTGGTCCTTGGCTAGGGCTTTGCGAAGCCTTGCTACCTCTGGAACTTCTGTTATACCCTCGCAAAATTTCCTGAAGCTCTCTCTTTTAGCTTTCCTAATCTCTTTGTTATATGTTGTTAGATTAACTGTGTACTGCTCCCAGTTTCCCGTGCGTCTCGCTTGGTTGAAGAGTTTGCGCACGGGTTTCCTCATTTCCGAGGGTTTCCCCGATCTCCAGGAGGTTTTATTCCCTGGGCCCTTTGATTCACGACAGCTAGATTTATACGCTTCAATAATCACACTGTTGGAGTTATTAAACCTGGTCTCTAATTCCATATAACTTGTTCCTCTGTTCCTACTCTCTATAGTAGCAAGATTTTCCTGTATTGTATTTCTGAATATGTCCCAGTTTGTGTTCCTGGGATTTCGCTTTCTCCTTCTTCTAGAGGTATCGCCCCGATGACAAACTGGATAATAAGATGGTCCGACATGGAGGGTTCAGTTGAAACCCCCCGTCCAGAGACTAGCTCATCAGCCAGATCGTTACCCAGGGTTATATCCAGGACTTCCACTATAGACCTAGTGATGACGGTTGGTGAATTCCCAACGTTGTATATACTTAGGTCATTACTAATAATAAATTCAAGAACGGGCTCACCCGTTGAATTGGTGTCTGTGCTGTTCCATACCTCGTGGTGCGCATTGGCGTCGTATCCCATGATTAACGGTAATTTTGCCCGTCTGCAATATTCCGTAAGTTTCTTCACACCCAGAGCGACCTCGTGGTTATCTCCCGCAAAATAGGCCGCTGCGAAGACGATGTTCCTTGACTCTCCCTGAATTTCCATCATCGCCTGAACTGCTACGAGGTCTTGACTCCTGAGAAAGATCCCAAATTACATTATTATTTCTCTCTTTTAGATCTCTCACCTGACCCTTATACACCCAAGGTTCTTAGATGAGTGCTATGCCCACATCTTCCGAGGCGAACCTGCGTGCTATTACTGCCCAAGCAGCTTTAGCATGGTGCAGGTTGATCTGGGCAACCTTTGTGTGTGGGTGGGTCAGAGCTGAAACCTTAACGGCTCGTCCTCACCGGACAGCCGCAGGGTTTCTTCTCCTTTGTCCTCCAACCCTAGGTTTTCTAAATTCAGCCCTTCCAGTAGCTCCTGTGTAGATAGAGCTTGCGTAGGCTCCTGATCGGTGATTAACCCGGGTGCTGCGCCTGTGGCTGAGGAGACACTGGCTGGGCACTGGGTGGATGTTGTTGCTGCCTCCGCGATTTGCTCCCTAGTGCTCTGCGCTTGTGAGTGGGTTTGTTCCACACTAGCTGGGGCTTTTTGTTTCCAGGGTCTGACCCGGACAAAGCTAAACCGGCAGTTCACCTTTAAGCCAGCTTCCTTTATTTTGATAAACGATGCCTCGTCGATTGCCAAGTTTACCCGTAAGCCTCCCTCCTCGTCTCTACTGCTGATCATACGCCACAACCCCACATTTAAGAATGTGTTCTGAACATTCAGCCGTGTAAGTACGACTTCCTGTTCATTGCTGCTGGGGAGATACATAGTGACGCTATGCGTCGGCGGTATATAATCCCCCTTTCAACCGTTTACAGTTCGTGTGATATTGGTCAGCCATTCGGCTGTTTGCTCATCTTTGCAGTCTACAAGGAGTAATCCTGGTCTAAAATATACACCGCATAAGGCTAGAGATTGCTTTCCCCAACCCTTCGATACCTCAATCATTGCGGTATCCTGCAGCCGCGTCAGCTCTTCCAGGCTCAGGTCCTCCGCCGGATATTCCCTTGGAAGCACCGCCATTCGTATGCCCCTTAAGGCATCCGAGTAGCCTTGCATTCTTAACCTCACTTGCGAAGTTGATGCACCAGATGCTGGCTGCGGCGTATTCGTCCTCCTCGAGGTAGAAGGTGTGGGGTAAGCTCTCTGTCCCCTGGACTGTGTTGCGTCCTCCTGTCTTGCCTGACCTCCTCTCAGGTTGTCAGCGGGAGCGCTCTGTTTCCCGTTATGGCTTTGTTGGTGCCCGCGGTTATGTGACACGCGGCGATGCGATGCATGGTCGCCCCTCGCTGTTTCTCGCTCGCCACGCCTTAATTTCCAGGCGGATGGGTTTTTCTTGCGCGGCCTCATGTGCTGCAGTGCCTTCTCGCGTGCACTGTCCGGAGTCCGTCCCTGCTTTAGGTACCGAAGATACCACTTTTTTCCTGCTCCACTTAGCCCGATTCTTCTAGGGTCGTCAAAGCCTACCAGTTCGGGCCAGCTCGCAACATGATGCTGCTCTGTGCCAGAGTCCTCGAACGACAATGACCTTGCTCTGGCATTTGCATTCTTATTCGGCGATCGTCTTTCATGTCCCGTATGTATCCTCTTCCTTCCTCTGTCTCGCTCGGCCTTGTTGGCCCTTGTATTGGATCGTCTTCGTTCTCCTGGGTACTCGCGGTCATATTCTTCACCCAGATGTCTTTTGGCCGCTGGTTCTCTGCTACTCTGTCGATGCCTCTCTCTTGAGGGTGACCGTTTGCGACTCTCCCGCCGCTCTTGCATATCCCCTCGGGTCTTCTTTGCCGGTTTTCGCAATGGCTGTGGCTGAGTGCGCTTTTTTCTTAGGTAGATGGGTGCCCCTTTTCCGGGCTCCTTTCGCCTTTCTTAGCCTCTGCTCAGCTTGGCCCACTGGTGGTGATTAATCCACCATGGTGTGGTTTGGCGCTGCTCTCTGATTTCGTTGTGCTATGCCCACTGTGTTGTTGACTTTTGCTGGCCATATCATTCTTCACGGTGGTAGTTGACCCACCGTGGTGTTGTTTGTCCTCGCTGACCGTCTTGATAGTGCTCTGTCCATTCTGGCACTGGAATTTGGCTGCCGTGTCCTTCTTTACCTTTTTAACCGTCTCGCTCCCGGACGTTTGATCATCGTCGTCTCTGGCATGCTCCTCGAAAAGGGCAAGTTCTTCCGTCGTCAAGTTTAGATGACTCAAGGAGTAAGTTCTCTCGCCCTGTTTCTCTCTTCGGCGTTTGTTGTTACCACCGCTCTTAGTATTTACCTTGATTTCATTCCCTTCAATCTGTTTTTGTTGTTTGTGTTTGTATTCATCATCTTGTTCGTACGATCACATGCTTCTCTTGTCAAGCAAAGTGATCTATTTTAAATATATAGGGGAACTCGGTTCGTCCACCGCGGCAGAGCTCCTTGAAGCGGTAAGGCCATAGTTACTCCCCAAGGTGGTCCGGTGTCAGGGAGGCACCGTTATAATACAGCCGGTGTTGTAAACCTCCTGGCTGCAAACCAGTCCAATGGGCACGGTGTCACATAACACCCTGGATTGGGAGGTGATAGTTCCTGGTTACCGCACGCATGCGCGACGAATCAGGCGGATGTTAGTAGCCAGGCTGCCCCTATCTGGCCGGCTCGCAACAACTTACGATCGGCGTAAGCCCCTGCACCACTACAAGGTGCCTGTCCTCGCAGGGGAAACTGAATGCATACAAAAGCACTAGAGAAACATGTTTACATCCATACGTATTTTTCATACGTGCGAATGAACTATCCCTGCATTGATCGATAAAAGTTTTGGCCAGTCTCTCATCAGTCATTCATATCCTGGAGTTCTTTTCGAAAAAAGCACCTGCCTAGCTTTGGGTCGAAACAACATTATAATACAAGTATGCGATATGGCATTACTGACTAAAATATTTATAGTTTGTCTGAAATTGGGAAGTGAGTTTGATTACCTCGAGAACGGGTGCGTTTTTTTTTGTCCCATCCGTCCCTGGTTGAAAATGCCAATTTTCTATGTATGTTGTATTATTTGGTATTTTACATTCTTGGTTGCGGATCAAACTCAGTTCTGTAACTTGTAATATTTTCTCTAACATCAAACTAAAGGAACCGCACGATAGGAGATCACCCTGTTTGAAACCTCGTTCTTCCCAATTCTGACTGAGCGGATGGTGTTGCTCAAGGGATCTTGAAGTCGAAGGCATACAAGTAATTTCAGAAATCATGAACGGGTATGGTTCACAGTGGGCAGTTGAAGTAGTCATATTCAGAAAACCAAATGCTTCAAGCTCAATAACAAAACACACATACGTTCTCATAAACGTGTCACTGAGTAAAAAGCAAAAGAAATATATATGTGACCCGGTCTATGAAAAGGTGGCTTATGACTCAAAAAAGAAATTGCGAGAAACAGCTGTTAACAACCGTGTTTTAGTTTTTTTGCGAGAAACAGCTGTTAACAGCTGTTTTTTTTTTTAGTCAATTGCCACCTTTTCATAGACCGGGTTACATATAACTAAAGCACCGGATATTCGGCAAAGGTGTTGTCTAATTGAACTAGCAGCTTCTTTTCGCCCTATCCAAGGCTGTTTTGAAGTCGACGAAAATATGGTGAGTATCGATTCTCTAATCGTGAGCCTTCTCCTGCATCTGGCGCATCGTGAAGATCTGGTCCATAGTAGTCTTACCAGGTCTGAGGTCGCACTGATAAGGTCCATTCAGTTTGTAGACTATGGGCTTCAGTCTTTCGCACAGTACGCTAGATATAACCTTATACTCGGCCGCCGTGGTGTGATGGTAGCGTGCTCCGCCTACCACACCGAAGATCCTGGGTTCACGCCCGGGGCTAAGCAACATCAAATTTTAGAAACAAGGTTTTTCAATTAAAAGAACATTTTTCTAAGCGGGGTCGCCCCTCGGTAATATTTTGGCAAGCACTCCGAGTGTATTTCTGCCATTAAAAGCTCTCAGTGAAAACTCATCTGCCGATGCCGATCGTAGTCGGCATAAAACAATTTGTTGGCAAAATTAAAAGCACGACGCAAATTGGAAGGGAAGCTTGGCCTGAAATCTCTTCCGAGGTTATCGCGCCTTACATTTATTTCTTATTTTTTATTTTATTCCGGGGTGATTGGCGTGGTTTGCGAGATAAACTTTCTTGTGCATTGGGTAGAGTACACTTAAGTTCCAATATGAAGGCATGCTCTTTACCAACTCCTTGCCTCCGTATTTGAACAGCTGGGCGCGTATTCCGTCATTACCTGTCGCCTTGTGACTTTTTAGCTTTGATATTCTCATTCCCACTTCGTCGTAGTCAGGTGTCGGAACGTGTTTTCAAGTATCGGCAATTGGGGTATAGTTTTTGTCTTCTCCCTCGCTGGCTGGCAACGAGGAAAAGTGTTCTCTCTACAACTTGAGCACACTCTGTACGTCAGTTACCAGGTCGCCATTATCCTTCCTACTGGAATCTGTCCAGTCTTGAAACGGAAGGTGTGAGAGCCGAGTGGTGTAGTTATCAGCTTTCTGTTTAATAAGCAGCTTTTCGACCGCAAACTTTACTTGTGTCACTGCGCGCACTTTCTTTGTCGCACAAAGGCGTATACGTATCTTGGCTACCACAAGGTAGTGGTCCGCGTCAATATTTCGACCTTGTAGAGTGCGCACATCCATGTCACCGGAACAATGTCTGTGGATTTTAATATCATGACCGGAGCAGTCATAGTATGTCTTTTTTAGTTTTTGATAGAAGGAGTCCTTGTCCTTTATGTCCGCATCGTCTAGGGGCGTAACCAGATATCAACGAAATATTGAATAACTTCGCCTTAATAGGTTGTATGGATATATATGTATTATATATATTTATGACCGATCTTGACCATATTTTCAGACTAAAATGCATACCATAACACCCTGTGAAATTTCTAGCTTTCAGTTGATCGAACAGACAGACAGACGGACATGACGAAATCAACTCAGCACGTCATTTTTTCAGTATACTTATTGGTGCGTCTACCTCATCTCCTTCAAGGACTGTCAACCTACGAGAATCAGACCAAACTTAACTTAAGTTTCATTTTTATGAAAGGTATAAAGATTCCTAGCTATATCACATTGTACGTGGCCTTGCTAACTGAAAAACATACGTTTTAGATTTTAATTGTTTTGAAAGTCTTCTACATTTTACTAAGACATTTACTTAATAAGTACTATAATTGAGTGAAATTAAAAACATACAAAAATTATGTACTCAGCTTTAATCGTATAGCTTATTTATAGGGCTGTTCAAAGATTTATATATTGAAGCGCAAATCACAATACATATACAAAATTATATGTACACTGAAACTTTTTTAAATTGGCAAAAAATAAAAAATGTTTTAAATATTTAAAAACTTTTGATGGTACCCTTAATGAATTTTGAATTAAAATTTTTCTCAGTGCTACAATATTTTTGAAAAATATTTTGTTGTCAATCTGTTAGTGTAAATTTGAATATCATACCGATGTGCCTCGGCTTCATATGGAAGTGCTTTTTCTTTACACTTTCGTATGAAGTTCTGTTATTCATATCCTGGAGTTCTTTTCGAAAATAACCACTCTTTCAAGTACATACATTTCGTTAACACCAAACAGCTTTTCAAGATAATAAAGAAAAATTAAATAGGTTTGTTTTGTTGATTTTCCGACAGGGTGGATAAATTATGTATATTGGAACGATTTTCCGTCATCCCTATTATTCGTTCTCGAAAATCGACACTGATGATGGCACAACGCCGAAACCGGTTGGTCTCAAAACCGAATTTGACAAGGGATGACGGAAAATCGTTCCAATATACATCAACCAAATAGGCCTTAATTATATGCGTAAAAAACTCAGAAAAGTGTATTTTTAACAAGTAAAGGTGTCTAAGTTCGGGTGCAACCGAACATTATATACTCAGCGCGAGCTTCAATTGTACTTTTCATTTCAGATAAATTACTTTTCTACATAACACGTGGCACCGCCCGTTTAGAAAAAAATTTCTCCACGTCTCCTCTTACAATAAAACTTAATAAGGGAAATATAATTGATTCAAAACTATTTTTTGCTAAGTTATAGCTTATTATTCTAGTCTACGAAACTTTTTAACTTGTTTTATATCTAAGTTGCCGTGGTCTTTAACCGATCCCGTCCATTGTTATTAGAAATATTTTCTGCTATAACGAAAATATGTGTACACAATTTCATTACGATCCGGTAATTTTTCTTCGAGTTATGGCTCCCGAAACATAGAAAATTGCTTAGTCGTAAAAGGGGCGGTGCTGCACCCAAGAAAGTAAAATTCTATCGATATAAAGCTCTCTTTCGCTAAGATATAGCTTATTATTTTCGTCTACGACCCTTTTAAAAATCTTTGATATAAAAGTGGGCGTGGTCCTTAACCTATTTCGTTAATTTTTCTTCATAATATTCCTTATAGTAAAGGCAACCTCTCTGCCGAATTTTGTTACGATAGGTTTAACGATTTTTGATTTATGATTAATAATATTTGTAAAATTGTTTTTATCAGTGGGCGATGCAACGCCAATTTTAAAAAATGTTTTCAAATTTTAATCAAAAGTCTCAATATCAGTCCACATGTCAAATTTTAACATTCTAGGTGTATTATTTACCAAATTATCACGTTTTTTGTGTTTTCCAAAATGTTATATATACAAAAAGTGGGCGTGGTTATCATCCGATTTCGCTCATTTTCAATACCAATCTGTTCTGGGTCCAGGCAAACTCGTGTACCAAAGTTGGTGAAGATATCTCAATAGTTACTCAAGTTATCGTGTTAACGGACGGACGGACGGACATCGCTAAATAAAATTTTTTTTTCGATACTGATGATTTTGATATATGGAAGTCTATATCTATCTCGATTCCTTTATATCTGTACAACCAACCGTTATGCAATCAAAGTTAATATACTCTGTGTGCAAAGCACGCTGAGTATAAACTCATACGATCATTACAACATGCATACTTCATGCATGCATAAAGCTTTTTCCACTCGGGCGCCAATTAATAATTCATTCTCTTTCACGAATACAGCATGCGTAATTCTTGTATGAATAAATATGTTTTCAGTTTAGAAGATATGAATCTTACATACATTTTCATGCATTCGGCATACATAAATCCTGCATGCATACAATTTATTTGAACTGGGTTAATTCATAAAAAATTGTTACAGTAAGTGCATGTGATTATTATAACGTTGTTAAATTGTGTACAAAATTGTAACAAAATTAGCATATCATTAAATTAGCCAATTCCTAATGTTCAAAAGCAGCACTACTTCAGAGCATGAAACACTAACTGCCTAGCTCTGGATCGAAACAAAATTATAATACAAATATGCGTTATGGGTTTACTGACTTAAATAATTATAGTTTGTCTGAAATTGGGAAGTGAATTTGATTATGTGGCTCGAGAAGGGGTGCCTTTTTGTGCCCCACCCGTCCCTTTTTGAAAATTTTCTACGTATGTTACATCATTTGGTATTTTACATTATTAGCTTCGGATTAAACTCAGTACTGACTTCTATCTTCAACATATTGTATTACTAATTCAAGAGAAATTGCTTAAGCTTCGAAGATAAAGGAGTTAAAATGTCCCACCCGACACTATGGTATACCCTAGTAGCAAATTAGGAGGTCTCCAATTTAGTAAAAAAATTTTGAAAAAGTTCTTCAACCGATGAATGGTTAAAAATTTAGGCACAGATTTCTAACCGTGCACTTGCACCCGAAAACTTCATCAACCTTAATACTGTATATAAATAGCGCCCACAAAACTTTTCTTGCTTTACTTTATACTTAACAAGCGACGAGAACAATCAAAAACTACAATGAACTTCGCGCTGTTGATCGTACTAAGCTGTCTTTCGCAACTTAGGGCTATTGAAGGCGAACCGGCGTCAGCATCGAGCCCTCATATGGTAGCAATATTCCGCAAACAAAAGTACCGTTGTATTGGATCATTAATCACTATGGATTTAGTGATCACATCTGCGGCTTGCTTGGAAGTTGTTCATGAAAATCACATCTTCGTGAAAGCTGGTTTTAAACATGGCACGGCCAAGGCACAAAGTCGCGACGCGCGTTGTACAATTTATCCACATAATGTTTTAGAAAGATTTTTACGCTATATGAATATAGTTGCAATTAAACTGGATTCACCCTTTAACGAGAATTCCAGTGTAAAGGCAATACCACTTTGCAAAAGAAAACTTTCAGCTGGCACAGAAATTAATGTTAGTGTATGGGGTCCACCCATATTGAGCGGTAGAGTCGAAACAACTGTCGTATCTATTATAGCAAAAAAAAATTGTAAGCGCTTGTACCCGATTCACTTGCCACGAGAACTAATTTGTGCTGAACGTCTTAATGGTGGTTACATTAGTGAAGTTACTGGAGCACCGGGCGTTGTGGATGGACAACTCTGTGCAGTGGGAACATTTACATCGCTTGATGGGGTTTTCGAATTTCCGCAATTATTTGTAAATGCAAATGATGACAACGTTTTAGATTTTTTAGAAATAATTATTGCTGGAAAAAATTTACCCCCCAGGTGTTGTTCGGCAGTGAAAATGGAGTAAGGTTCCATGAGAAAGTGTACCTAGGTGCGAAAGAAATTTAACTTATAAAACTGGGGAAAGTGTTAAAAAATTATTGTAAAAATCTCCAATAAACCTAAAAATATTAAATGTAACCTTTAAATAAATGATTTACAATACCTTTAAATGTAAAATAAAGTGATGATTTACCTAACTACTTTTTAAAAAAACTGTCATATGATTTGTGATTTACCACTCTCGTGATTAAAAAAACAAGTAAGGAAGGCTAAGTTCGGGTGTAACCGAACATTACATACTCAGCTGAGAGCTTTGGAGACAAAATAAGGGAAAATCACCATTTAGCAAAATTAACCTAGGGTAACCCTGGAATGTGTTTGTATGACATGTGTATCAAATGAAAGGTATTAAAGAGTATTTTAAGAGGGAGTGGGCCATAGTTCTATAGGTGGACGCCATTTAAGGATATCGCCATAAAGGTGGACCAGGGCTGACTCCAGAATTTGTTTGTACGATATGGGTATCAAATGAAAGGTGTTAATGATAATTTAAAACGTACTGGGCCTTAGTTCTACAGGTGGACGCCTTTTCGAGATATCGCCATAAAGGTGGACCAGCGGTGACTCTAGAAAGTGTTTGTACGATATGGGTATCAAATGAAAGGTGTTAATGTTTCGCCCTTTTTCACAGAAAACAGTTATCGTCCTAGAATCTAAGCCCCTACCAAATTTCACAAGAATTGGTAAATTTTTGTTCGACTTATGGCATTAAAAGAATCCTAGACAAATTAAATGAAAAAGGGCGGAGCCACGCCAATTTAGAAATTTTTATTTTATTTTTGTATTTTCTTGCCCATATCATTACTGGAGTTGAATGTTGATATAATTTACTTATATACTGTAAAGATATTAACTTTTCTTTTAAAATTTGAATTAAAAAAAATTTTTTTGATAATTTTTATTAAGCATGCATATAGTAATAGGAGTAACGTTCCTGCCAAATTTCATCATGATATATTCAACGACTGCCAAACAGCTTGTAAAACTTTTAAATTACCTTCTTTTAAAAGTGGGCGGTACCACGCCCATTGTCCAAAATTTTACTAATTTTCTATTCTGCGTCATAAGTTCAACTCACCTACTAAGTTTCATCGCTTTATTCGTCTTTGGTAATGAATTATCGCACTTTTTCGATTTTTCGAAATTTTCGATATCGAAAAAGTGGGCGTGGTTATAGTCCGATTTCGTTCATTTTAAATAGCGATCTGAGATGAGTGCCTAGGAACATACACACCAATACCTTAAAATTTACTCAAGTTAGCGTGTTAACGGACAGACGGACGGACATGGCTAAATGAATTTCTTTTTTCACTCAGATCATTTTGATATATAGAAGTCTATATCTATCTCGATTAGTTTATGCCGGTACCGTTATGCGAACAAAAGTAATATACTCTGTGAGCTCTGCTCATCTGAGTATAATAAAAAGCTGATAACAAGTTAAGTATTTTTTCACAAGCAGATGGACGGACGAACGGACTTAATGAAATCCTTTTTGCACTCAATTCCTTATAGCGATACAATGTAGGTAATGTTATGTGAATAAAATTAATATCCCCTGTGTGCTATGCACAGTTGAGTATAAAAAAATAATAATTCGACATAAGATAACTATCACGAGTAAAATACGCGTCGCGTATTCATTATCGGGAATGGGGGCTTTCAGCGAACACAACTGTTGATCAATCGTTGAGTGATAACTTACTGAACAATATACTCAACTGTAGCGACTTAACGTCAAATTACTTAGCATAAAGATAAGGATGTACTAAGAGGAACGATATACTAAGCACGTTATTTAATTTTTCTTTGTTGTATTCGTTTAACGTGTTTATTTGGCTGTCTGACAGTTTTTCGACATTTTAGAATGCTGTTTATGAATAAATTATTCTTCTTAATATTATAGTGAATAATTTAAGAAGTCCCTTTCCTTAAAATTTAATAATAAGTATTTCATTTGGCAGTTGGCTAAACTCTCCGTTCATAGAACAAATTTTTCATCACTCAACAGAAAGAAAACATGTTTGCAACGTATGAAAATAATTGTGTTAGCTGAAACGCCATGTTAACATGATATCTAACAAGTACGGAAGTCTAAGTTCGGGTGAGACCGAACATTACATACCCAGCTGTACACTTGAAATGCTGTTATTGTTGTAGCGATAAGGTTGCTCCCCGAAGGCTTTGGGGAGTGTTATCGATGTGATGGTCCTTTGCCGGATACAGATCCGGTACGCTCCGGTACCACAGCAACATTAAGGTGCTAGCCCGACCATCTCGGGAACGATTTATGTGGCCACACTAAACCTTCAAGCGTACATATTTTTGTCGAAATCGATTTTTAGTCCCAAGTGAATTCATGCGCTAAAGACGGTGGTAAGTGCAGTTAAAAAAAAAAAAAAATTTGTCCGCTCTTGACGATTTTTTCAGACAACCATCTATGCCCAATACGTAAGCTTGTGGTAAAATTTGATGTTGCTAGCTGTTAAAATGAGGCAGAAATGGCGAAAACCCTCTTATTGAACAATCGGTTGTATGGGAGGTATATGCTATAGTGGTCCGATCCGGTCGATTCCGACAAATGTCAAATCCCCCATCAAAAATTGAGGGACTAGTTTGAGTTCAAACAAACGGACATACGGACAGACGGACATGGCTAAATCAACTTAGCTCGTCCCCTGATCATTTTGGTATACTTATTGGTGGGTCTAACGGAAACATATACATAAAGAATGATTTGGAGCCTTGAAAATGAAAAAAAATCGATTTCGACCAAAACAAGTCCCAAAAACCAAAAAAAATTTTTTTTTTTTAAAACTGTTAATGCCAACGTTTTTATCACATAATTTTAAGTGGGATAGGAACTATGAGACAAATTCGTTTTCACCGGCAACACTTTTGCACGTTTCTGAAGGAACTCTTAAAAAAATGGCGAAAAATAAAATTTTTCACCAAAACACTCCTCAAAACCCAAAAAATATATATTTTTTTTTTTTTCAAAAAACTGTTATTGCCAAAGTTTTAAGCGGACAATTTTGAGTCGGACAGGGTATACATGAAAATTTTAAAATGAAATGAAAATTTTTTAAGTAGGTCATGAAAAAAACCTTAAAAATCAAAGAAAAAAAGTCAAAAAACTCAAATTTTGCAGGCTCGAAAATTATTTTTTTGGGTATACTTAGTGGAACTTTTTTTCCTGAGTCCAAAACCTATCGAAAAATCGATGGCGCGATATGGGTTAACCTTCGTCCATGCAAATCGACCCAGCATAATATATATGGTTCTACTCTGAACTAAATTTCTTTTAAAAGAAGCAAAAAGGATACAGAGGCTAACACCAATGAACTTGAGCGGGTAATAATGCAATTTTCCTTCAGATATGGGGATTTCCCTACTGTTTATTTTAAATTAAAGATATAACAGAACAATAAACGTAAGCACACAAGTGTCATTGTACTAAAAAGCGTTATTACAAAAAAAAGGGCAGGGTTATTAACGAAATTTTCCAACTTTTACTAGAATTAGCTTATTACCTGCATCTACGCAATTTTGCAAAATCTTTTATATAAAAGATGGCGATATAACCGATTTGGTTCATTTTTACTGAAAAGATTTCCTGTTAAAAGGCATACATGTGTACCAAATTTTTCGTCGAGTTACGGCTCCAGACACGTTGGGAAATGCATTGTAAGAAATGGGCAGTGCCACGCCCAATTTTCAAGATTTGAATTTTTTCCCATTTCTTGTTATAATAGCACAAAATACGATTATTACGACTAATTTTCGCTAAGATTTAACTTATTGTATTTGCCTACGTCCCTTTTTAAAGTCATTTATATAAAAGTGGGCGTGGTCCTTAACCAATCTTATCCATTTTTACTAGAAATATTTCCTACTATAAGGAAAATATGTGTACACAATTTCATTACGATATGTTAATTTTTCTTCGAGTTATGTCTCCCGAAACATAGAAAATTGCTTAGTCATAAAAGGGGCGGTGCCACGCCTATTTATTTAAATTTGAAGTTTTTCCTATTTATTGTTATAAATCCACTTGGCAAGTGAAATGCCATTGATATAAAGCTCTTTCTGCAAAGATATAGCTTATTTTATTCGTCCACGACCCTTTTAAAAATCTTTTATATAAGAGTGGGCGTGGTCCTTAACCGATTTCGTTAATTTTTCCTCAAAGCATTTCTTATAGTAATGGCAGCCTCTCTGCTGAATGTTGCTACGATAGGTTTAACGATTTTTGATTTATGATGTTTTTGTTGTTGTTGTAGCGATAAGGACACTCCCCGAAGGCCTTGGACAGTGTTATCGAGTTGATAGTCCTTTGCCGGATGCAGATCCGTTACGTTCCGGTACCAAGCCCGACCATCTCGGGAACGATTTGTTATGACCACATGCGACCTTCTAGGCCATCCCGCCCTCCCACACCCTAGATGCATAATGAGTTCTGGGTCGCCAGAGCCTCGGCTGTTAATGAAACAGGATTCGCCACGGGCAGGAGAGATTGACAATTGGGTTTAGAGGAGCTATGTATTGCGCTGGCAACCTGAAAGGGCTGCGCTACACAAACCCCTTAAATCCGGTATTTTAGTCGCCTCTTACGACAGGCATACCTACTGCGGGTATATTCGAACCCCCTAACCGGCTGGGGGTTTTGATTTATGATTAATAAATAATCAAATTTCAACATTCTAGGTGTATTATTTACTAAATAATCAGGTTTTTTGTGTTTTCCAAAATGTTTTATATATAAAAAGTGGGCGTGGTTATCATCCGATTTCGCGCATTTTAATACCAATCTATTCTTGGAACAGATAAGCTCGTGTACCAAATTTGGTGAAGATATCTCAATATTTACTCAAATTATCGTGTTAACGGACAGACGGACGGACGGACGGGCATGGCTCAATCAAATTTATTTTTCGACACTGATGATTTTGATATATGGAAGTCTATATCTATGTCGATTCCTTTATACCTGTACAACCAACCGTTATCCAATCAAAGTTACAATATCCTGTGTACAAGTACAGCTGGGTATACAAATGTTAAGGTACTTCATTGTCATAAGTGATCATTTATTTTTACGATAATGCAATCGATACAGTATTTAATAAATATTTAAACTATTCAGGACACTTAAGGCACCAAAGTAGTGCAAGGAGTATTATAATTATTAGGCCTGAAAGCACTGCGACCTTTGTGTAGATCTATTGTGTATGGCCTTTCAGCCTTATTTTGTATATGGAGGCTTTTAATATATCTTAGTACCTCTTTAGGCTTTTTATTCCATATCACATGGGGATTAAGAGTCACACCACCTAGATGGGAGAGTCTATGCTTTGCCAGAGCGAGGCATTCGCAGAAAATGTAAAAAGTCGTTTCATCCTCCAGCTCGTAGAAATGACAAACTTGGGTATCGGATAGATTTAACTTACGAAGGTGATACCGTAGACCACATTGTCCCGTATAGTACCCACTGAGAGTTCGTATGTCCTCCCTGTTTAGATTAACGAGCTTGGCTGATACTTTCGTTGTCGGAAGTATACACAGTTTGGCCTATCTTTGCCCTGGGCAGTCAATCCAATGACGTCTGAATTGTTTTGTTTCCCTGGTGTGTGCTTTTGTGAGTCAACAAAAGGGCTCTGGACTATAGAATGCTGCTGCAGCACCCTGCTTTGCTAGGTAATCTGCATGCTCATTACCTTCACGTCCCTGATGTCCGCGAACCCATCCTAAGAAAACCTTGTTTTTGGCACCCAGGTCAATAAGGATTTCAATGCAGTCATCCACTAGCTTAGATGTAATTGTGTAGGATTGCAAGGCACACAGGGCCACCTGGCTGTCCGACATACTGTAGATGCTCTTCGAGGATGAGCCTCTCCGTAGACATTCTCTACCGAAAACTTGTATTGCATGAATTTCTGCCTGAAATATTGTGAGGTAGGATCCCATTGGTATCGATTTCTTGAAGTTTGGCCCATATATGCCAGCTCCCGTTCTTCCGTCACCGAATTTCGATCCATCCGTGAACCAGATTTCTCGTTTCCCAGTGGGTTCTGGCCGGTAGGTATTTCCACTAAAGCACTAAGTGCATCAGCAGGAGATGTTCCCCTCCCACCTGTTATGCCAATACAAACTGTAAATTCAGTTTGCTTAGTTTAATGGAAGGAGTGGGGTCTGCGGTATACTGTGCTTAAACGAAAATAAACAGATCCTACAAGCCGCCAGATCACTGTAGCGTTTTTCAGGCGGAAGTAAGAGCCGTAACCAAAACAGCAGACCCACTGGAAGAGAATACGTTAAACTGCAGCCGTGTTAGCTTTTATATTGACAGCCAAGCAGCAATTGAGCCTATAATCTCGTATAGCACCGCACCTTAAAATGCGTTAAGAGTGTAAGCAATCCCTGCAAAGAATCGGGATAGGTAGAAGCCTACATCTATATTGGATCGCAAGGCATATAGGAATAGATGGAAATGAAAAAGGGGGTAAACTAGCTAAAAAGGGCGCGTCCCTAAATTGGACGAGATTAAGAGAAGGCGAGAGTTGCACATGATCGACAATGCGAAAAGACTTAGATCCAAGCGCATGGCTTTAAAGTGTCGAAGATTATGTGTAGGTCTGACAACCTAAGTCTAACAAAGCGTCTGCCATTAAAAAGAGAGAGTATAGACCTATGACTGTTATTCTGCCTGAACACTGACTTCTGGCGTCACATGCCTTTAAATTAGGCTTGGTCAGTGATAGCAGATATAGGAAGTGTGGGAGGAGAAAACGATCGAACACGTATATGCCACGGTTCTAGAAAGCTTTTAGTATTTGCCAAAAGGACGGAGTTATTTTAAAACATAGGTCCTGGTTGTTGATGGGGTTTTCAGTTTGGTCGTTAAATGAACTTCTGGTAAAACTACGGTACTACCAGTATTTATGGCATTAATAGTATTACAGAGAGATTATCTAAAAAGGCTTCGGGACTATGGCACTTTGCTGTTTTTCGTCATAAAGTCAAACCAAATATCAAGTTTCATCACTTTATCGATCTTTGGTAATGAAATATAATATTTCGTGCGTTTTTCGAAATTTCAATTTTTTTTAGACTTTATTAATTCTCATGAAGTGTTGGTATGTATAGCAGCAAGGACAACCTCAATGCCAAATTACAACGACATTCAAAATAAACCTGTGCCTCAAATTTGGTAAATTGCATATCTTAATGGTTCGATTCCATTCCGTTCCGCTAATGCTTGAAACGGGTATAAGAATATGAAATTTCTCAATTCAAGAAGTAGCGAAAATGACATAAGTTTAAGAACGCTATCAACAGTTATTTGTAATGCATTTGAGAAAAAGTATAGTTCTCAAATGCATTTCAAATTGAGATTGAACAAAAAGAAAACATCCCCCATTTCTGACAGCTAACTTCAATTTCCTATTGGCCATTCTCACAAAAGTGGCAAAAATCTACCTTATATACGCTTTGTGTTATTGTCGGCTAATGTATAATACTGTATCTCATAGATTTCTTTGCATTTGAGTAACTTTGAGTATGTCAACTTATTTATACATATACATATACAGCATATGCAAGGTTGCCACTTTATTCCGTTTGGACGAAAAATGGACCTTTACAAGCTTGTTTGGTCCGCTGGTATATTTTTTTCAATTCTTGTTCGTTTTAGTCTGTAATCAAGATTTTGGTACCTTTCCCGACGTAAACATGTCCAACACTACAAACAAAACTTTCCGCACCTTCATTAAGCCTCATACATATAATTTTCAATTTATCTCAATGGTTTTCTTACGAAAAAACTGATAGAAACTGATGAAAAGGCAGATAGTTTAGAAAAGTGTTGGACCTTGAAGCAAACCAATTTTCGTTAATTATTGATGAAACAAGCGGCCAATCAGAAAATCTTGTTTTGGTGGCTAGATATTTCAATGGGTTATCAAACACTTTTCGTGATATATTTTCACTTCTTGAGCTTAAAAAAAGTTGTGGCATATGCACGTGCTCCTCAAAAAATTTTATTGAGTTTGCCACTGATGATGCTATTCTTAAATTGAAAACTAAATCAAAGCAAGAAACTAATTTATTTTGTATAGTGCAAGCATTCCGATAGGTATTGAGAGTTTGTGAAACAATATATCGACATGCCAAAAAAAGTGACCCTTAAAAAATTTGTACAAAGAAATCCTTGGTAAAAATGTTGAGCGTTACTTTTCGTATGCGATGTCAATATTTACATTTTTCTTACACAGCCCAAAAGAAATGGATGAGTTTTAGGAATTCCAAGCCTATTGTACAATGTGTCTTCTTGCACACGCCTCATACTGCGATACGGCTATATTTTCTATCTATGTGTCTGGAAGTTAATGGCGCTTCTGCTATATACCTCTCATATTCATTATCAGTCACAGCATTATAAGTTTATATATATTTCCGGCCCGCGCTAAGGAGTTCAATCAGAAAAAGTTTGTCTGTCGAAATTGAACCATCAATATTAAGCAAATTTTGAGTAATTTTAGGTACAATGATTATATCCAAATATTGGATATTTAAAAAGTTTCAGTGTACATAATTTAGAATACTAAGCATTTTAACCCACGGAATATTATTATAGGAAGTAAGGCAGAAATATGTTTTGAAAGCGATAACTGAAACAAACGCTTTGTGCCAAATTATTCTCGTACTAGGATAGTAGTTGTTATGTGCTACATGTAGGACGTGTTTTGGCAGTGCTCCGAGTTTTTCACAGTTTTGTTCCGTACTTAATGTTGAATTACCTACATATTGGTGCTATACTTTCTTTTTTACGTGTGAACACAAGAGTTTTGTTGCCTTCTTGTTTTTTGATTGTTTGGTTTAATATATTACATGAATGCAAGAGAAAAAAGAAATATAGCGCGAAAACCTACATCGCCCCCGAAGACTCCATTAACACCATCATCAGTTGTTGTATGCAGTGAATCAAAGATGGAAGAGCAGAGAATATCTATTATTGAAGAGCAGAAATCTGTTATAAAGAGTTCTGAAGAGAGGATGATCCCGAAATTCGATGAGTTGGCGGCTGAAATGGCAAATTTGAAAAAAGTCTAAAACTGCGTTTGAGGAGAGAGTGAGCGCTGTTGAAAAATCTTGTCATGTCTACACCAGGGATGATAAATGGATTTTTTCATTTTGTACCAAACAAACAAGGAAAAAAATGTACCAAATCATCCAAAAATGTACCAAAAGTCTTCGGATGTGAATTTGAACCAAAACAGAGTTATATTCACTTCTTTATCCAAAAACTGTTTTTAGTCAGGAAACATTCTAACACAAATTAAAGGCATATGATTTATGAAGAAATACTTTTCCAGTAAAAAGAAGTTTATCGATAAAAACATTTCTTTATTGAATACCAGTAAGGAACACAAAATTAATATTTAAAAAAATAACAGCTGCGTTCAATGCAAAAACATTATATAAAACATTTTAGATACAAAAGATTTAGATTCAGGTATAAATGTTGACAAATTGTCGCCTATATCTATACTAATAACTCATATTTCAATCACTACATAAACAGTTCTTCTTGTTGTTGTTGTTGTTGTTGTAGCGATAAGGTTGCTCCCCGAAGGCTTTGGGGAGTGTTATCGATGTGATGGTCCTTTGCCGGATACAGATCCGGTACGCTCCGGCACCACAGCACCATTAAGGTGCTGGCCCGACCATCTCGGGAACGATTTATGTGGCCACATTAAACCTTCAGGCCATCCCCTCCCTCCCAAGTTCCATAAGGAGCTTAGGGTCGCCAGAGCCTCGTCTGTTAGTGAAACAGGATTCGCCGCGGATAGGTGAGGTTGACAATTGGGTTTGGAGAAGCTATATGTTGCGCTGGCAACCTGCAGGGTTGCGCTACACAGCCCCTTGAATCTGGTATTTTAGTCGCCTCTTACGACAGGCATACCTACCGCGGGTATATTCTGACCCCCCCCCCCCCTAACCCGCTGGGGGAACAGTTCTTCTTCTTTGAATTCTTTAAATACCTCAGTTGACAAAAAGCTTTTTTTCGTATCTATATTATGATAACTACTTTTAGTTGATTTCATCAAGTCTTTAGTTTTTATTAAATTCGAAACTGTGTTTATTTGAAGTCTATTTCTACACTTAGTTTTAATTAAATTTTGTATAGAAAATATCCTTTCTACGTTTTTGGATGAATATGCCTTGAACTATTCTATAAATATCGGACAATATTTGCGCATTCAATTCATTATACTCAGTTGAGCAGAGCTCACAGAGTATATTAAGTTTGATTGGATAACGGTTGGTTGTACATATATAAAGGAATCGAGATAGATATAGACTTCCATATATCAAAATAATCAGGATCGAAAAAAAATTTGATTGAGCCATGTCCGTCCGTCCGTTAACACGATAACTTGAGTAAATTTTGAGGTATCTTGATGAAATTTGGTATGTAGGTTCCTGAGCACTCATCTCAGATCGCTATTTAAAATGAACGATATCGGACTATAACCACGCCCACTTTTTCGATATCGAAAATTTCGAAAAACCGAAAAAGTGCGGTAATTCATTACAAAAGACCGATAAAGCGACGAAACTTGGTAGATTAGTTGAACTTATGACGCAAAATATAAAATTAGTAAAATTTTGGACAATGGGCGTGGCACCGCCCACTTTTTAAAGAAGGTAATTTAAAATTTTTGCAAGCTGTAATTTGGCAGTCGTTGAAGATATCATGATGAAATTTGGCAGGAACGTTACTCTTATTACTGCATGTACGCTTAATGAAAATTAGCAAAATCGGAGAAGGACCACGCCCACTTTTAAAAAAAAAATTTTTTTAAAGTAAAATTTTAACAAAAAATTTAATATCATTACAGTATATAAGTAAATTATGTCAAGATTCAACTCCAGTAATGATATGGTGCAACAAAATACAAAAATAAAAGAAAATTTAAAAATGGGCGTGGCTCCGCCCTTTTTCAATTAATTTGTCTAGGATACTTTTAATGCCATAAATCGAACAAAAATTAACCAATCCTTTTGAAATTTGGTAGGGGCATAGATTTTATGGCGCTAACTGTTTTCTGTGAAAATGGGCGAAATCGGTTGATGCCACGCCCAATTTTTATACACAGTCGTCCGTCTGTCCTTCCGCATGGCCGTTAACACGATAACTTGAGCAAAAATCGATATATCTTTACTAAACTCAGTTCACGTACTTATCTGAACCCACTTTACCTTGGTATGAAAAATGAACGAAATCCGACTATGACCACGCCCACTTTTTCGATATCGAAAATTGCGAAAAATGAAAAAAATGCCATAATTCTATACCAAATACGAAAAAAGGGATGAAACATGGTAAGGTAATTGGATTGTTTTATTGACGCGAAATATGACTTTAGAAAAAACTTTATAAAATGGTTGTGACACCTACCATATTAAGTAGAAGAAAATGAAAAAGTTCTGCAGGGCGAAATAAAACACCCTTAAAATCTTGCCAGGTATTACATATATAAATAAATTAGCGGTATCCAACCGATAATGTTCTAGGTCACCCTAGTCCACATTTTGGTCGATATCTGGAAAACGCCTTCACATATACAACTACCACCACTCCCTTTTAAAACTCTCATTAATACCTTTAATTTGATACCCAAATCGTACAAACTCATTCTAGAGTCACCCCTGGTCCACCTTTATGGCGATATCTCGAAAAGGCGTCCACCTATAGCACTAAGCCCCACACCCTTTTAAAATACTCATTAACACCTTTCTTTTGATACCCATATTGTACAAACAAATTCTAGGGTCACCCCTGCTCCACCTTTATGGCGATATCTCGAAACGGCGTCCACCTATGGAACTAAGGAATACTCCCTTTTAAAATACTCATTATCACCTTTCTTTTGATGCCCATAATGTACAAACAAATTCTAGGGTCACCCCTGGTTCACCTTTATGGCGATATCTCGAAAATGCGACCACCTATACAACAACCACCACTCCCTTTTAAAACCCTCATTAATACCTTTAATTTGATACCCATATCGTACAAACACATTCTAGAGTCACCCCTGGTCCACCTTTGTGGCGATATTCCGAAAAGGTGTCCACCTATAGAACTAAGCCCCACACCCTTTTAAAATACTCATTAACACCTTTCTTTTGATACCCATATTGTACAAACAAATTCTAGGGCCACCCCTGGTCCACCTTTATGGCGATATCTGGAAACGGCGCCCACCTATGGAACTAAGGATTACTCCCTTTTAAAATACTCATTAACACCTTTCTTTTGATACCCATATCGTACAAACAAATTCTAGGGTCACCCCTGGTCCACCTTTATGGCGATATCTCGAAACGGCGTCCACCTATGGAACTAAGGATTACTCCCTTTTAAAATACTCATTAATACCTTTAATTTGATATCCATATCGTACAAACGCATTCTAGAGTCACCCCTGGTCCACATTTATGGCGATATTTCGAAAAGGCGACCACCTATAGAACTAAGGCCCACTCCCTTTTAAAATACTCATTAACACCATTCGTTTCATGCCCATATTGTACAAACAAATTCTAGGGTCACCCCTGGTCCACCTTTATGGCGATATCTCGAAACGGCGTCCACCTATGGAACTAAGGATTACTCCCTTTTAAAATACTCATTAACACCTTTCATTTGATACCCATATCGTACAAACGCATTCTAGAGTCACCCCTGGTCCACCTTTATGACGATATCTCGAAACGGCGTCCACCTATAGAACTAAGGCCCACTCCCTTTTAAAATACTCATTAACACCTTTCGTTTGATGCCCATATTGTGCAAACGCATTCTAGAGTCACCCCTGGTCCATCTTTACGGCGATATCTCGAAAAGGCGTCCATCTATAGAACTTAGGTCCACGCCCTTTTAAAATACTCATTAATACCTTTCATTTGATACCCATATCGTACAAACGCATTCTAGGGTCAACCCTGATCCACCTTTATGGCTATATCCCTAAATGGCGTCCACCTATAGAACTATGGCCCACTCCCTCATAAAATACTCTTTAATGCCTTTCATTTGATACACATGTCATACAAACCCATTCCAGGGTTTCCCTCGGTTCATTTTCCTACATGGTTATTTTCCCTTATGTTGTCACCATAGCTCTCAACTGAGTATGTAATGTTCGGTTACACCCGAACTTAACCTTCCTTACTTGTTTTTAACTAATCTTAATTTTTTCCAAAAGCTGCATATATTTAAATTTTTTAATTTTTTAAGACTCTCATGCTCTGCTAAAGCTCTAAATTCAAAATTAATTTTCTCTATTTTATCAAAAACAGATTTCGGAAACAAGTCCTTAACTAAAGGCACAATACTATTTGTCTCACCTGGAAAGAAATGTAAAATATACTTTATAAATAGGACTTTTGCAAGTGTTATTGAATGATCTTTCAAGAGTAATTAATGGCATTAAAAATACCCTCCGTACTACTATCAGTCAAAGGTATAAAATCTAAAATTCTGTCAATGCACTTTTTATGAAAAATTCGAATCGAAACTGCCAAATTGTTTGATATACATATATCAGTCGTTTCATCTATTATTGAGAGTAATAATTCTTCTGATAAAATGCAATTATGGATTTATAATTTTCGGCCCTGTTATTTGAGTTATTATTTTCTATGCTTTAATTCTACTGATGTAAAATTTGTTCACAATTTTGGAATCAGTTATGCTATTTTTCATAAACATATTTAAACGAGCCTTAATTGCAAATGGCAAATTGTGCTCGGCAACAAAACAACTTAACTACATATTTTCTTCGAAATTTTTTTGTACATTCAGAGCTGCTTTGCAAATGACTTGAAGTGTAGTGCTGTATTTTAAAAAAATGTACCAAATATATCAATGTAGTACCAACGTACTTTCGGGAAGCGAAATGTACCAAAAAAAGTACAAATGTACATGATTATCATCACTGTGCTACACTCGCTAAACAGTGAGCTAGGTGTCGTTCGCAAGGTTGCCACTTTGCGTCCATTTGGACCAAACATGGTCCCTTCCAACCCCATTTGGTCCACCGGTCCATTTTCTTCAATTTTGGTCCTTTTTATGCAGTTGCCACGATTTTGTTACTTTTCTTTCTTTTTCACACAGGTAAAAATTCACAATATTGCCCAAAAAAATTTGCAGCACATTCGTTAACCCACATATAATTTTGAATTTACTTGAATGGATTGCTCACCACAAAAAATTGCTCAGTCAATAAAAATTTACGTGAACAGTGACATTTCACCTAGGAAATAATTTAGCCGAGGCATTAAACGAAAAGTGTTGGCAAACACATTGTCGTTAATTGTTGATGAAACCGCCGACTTATGAAAAAAACTTTTATTTAATATTTATAATAATAATGACTAGATATTTCCATCGGTTATTAAACACTCAGTGAAAGATTTTTGTCAATAGTAGAGCTAAAAGTATGTATTTCAAATGCACTTGCATCTCTAAGAAATTTGACAATTCTTGCAACTGATGATGCGTGAAATTTAATGAATTGAAAACTAAGTAAAAGAATGAGACTAATTTATTTTATATTACGTGTACTTGACACTTACTTAATTCAAGCCTACCCAGAGATATTGAGAGTTTGTGAAGGCATGTCGGTATTTAAATCTTTTTCACCCAGCACAAGATATATTTTAACTGGAAGGCTGAAATACTTCTTGAAGGCGATAACTTTATAGATGCACAACAAATGCGACTAAAAAATTTTATTTTTATATTCAACTTTTGAAGCAAAAGCAAAAGAGATTTGATTTTGGAAGAAATATTTTGTGTAAAATTATCCCCGTAGGTGCTAGCATTAACCCCTGATGCCAGGTATCAAAACTCACACTTACTGAATCTAGGCTATTATACAAAGTTTAAACGTTAAGAGAAAAAGTAAGCGTCTATAGAAATAGAACTAACAAAATTGCTTAGTTTCATTTATGCTCTACTGAGTTTTCCCCATAGTTCGACCAGAACGCAAATTTTTGAACCCTTCCTTACTAAAACTTAACTGCGCTATACATTTTATTTCATTGCAACCAACATAATGCTGGAACTAAAAGCTTTGTGAGCAAATCTAAGTTCACAGCGTTAGGTTGGTGAACGACATACACCTATTCTAGAAATGTGAAAATATAATACCATGAACTACATTTTATTTTTGTTTGTTCCATGAATTTAAGCAAAGTTTTTATTATGTCCAGTAAAATTTTATATAGGAAACCATGGAAACATCCTAAAGTTTTGTATTTTACATCGAATACGACCTCCTTATATATCAATAAAATAAAACAAAAATTTAGTCCTTTTTTTGAGATTTGATCCTTTTTTTCCGTGAATTTTTGTCCCAAATGAAAACATGGTGTGGCAACCGTGGTCGTGCGTTCTCAGCTCGTTGAACTCGAAAGCGGAGCTGTCGCTACAGATATTATAATCAACGGTATCCTGATGACAAATGACGAGAGTCTGACTGATATATTCGCAAAGGTGTGCAATGCAGCGCAACACAAACCACCACCACTCCATGAAGCTTTCATATTGCGAAGTGGAAAGGAAAATAAGCAAAAAGGTAACAACAACAATGCGCCGATTATTGTTAAGTTGTTCTCGCCATATGACCGCAGTCGACTTTTAGCATATGTTGCTGTGTTTTGCAAGCGCAATAAGAAATCACTTGTGCTCTCTGACATCGATGAGCCAGGGTACGGAAATATATATTTATTTGAGAGTTTGCCAAATATACTTCGAGATGTGATGTCGTATGCTTCACAGCTGAAGAGGGAAAAGTTGCTAGTGTCAGCATTCTCCAACCGTGGCAAAGTTTATGTGCGACTGAGACCTAATGAAGAGGCTAAATTAGTGCAGACTAGAGCGGATGTGGATTCTCTTATAAGCACGACCAATAATTTATAACAACAGTGAAAAGAAAAATGTGCTCGTTGGTATTTTATAATTTTCTTAAATGCAATAGCTTAGAATGTAAGTTAGGCTTAAAACGTTCTGTTTTTTCCAAAAAAAACTTCAATAGTTTCTATTTGTTACCTCTTTTCCTACATTCTTATATATATTTGCTGCCAATTTGTAATGTTTAGTTTTATATACGATTGCATCTAACGTTAATTCCAGTTCTAACGATCTACATTTGAAAACCTTACTAAAAAAAGTGACTGACTTTCATCCCGGCTTTAAAATTGCCACTTTAATTCGAGAAGTTTAACTCAGTCAAAACTCGAGTACATAAATAACGTATTCGATAAGGTATGCATTAATGTGATTTGTGTGACGGACACTTGGTTCAGGGAAGACCATAACAACAAATTATGTGACTTTTCTGTGATAAGAAATGATAGACAGTGCGGCAAAAAGGGTGGTGGTATTGCAATATATTTTAAGAAGGAACACCAACATAAAATGGTAGCCAAATCAGATCCTAATGATCAAGTAGAGTTTCTGATGACTGAATTTTCTAATAATTTTCGACGGTGTTTTGTGATATGTATTTATAACCCACATAGATCGTGTAACTTAACAAGCGTTTTCCAGAACATTGGCAAGCACAGTGCTGCTTATGAACATATAGTGCTTTGCGGTGATTTAAACATTGATTTGCTTATGGAACATGAGCGATCGAAGAATTTGCTTGATAATTTGTCCAGCGTCGGATTAGGCGTAGTTAACAACTTTCCTACTCGTTTTGGTCCGCACTGTAAACCTAGCTTACTTGATCTGTTCTGTGTATCGGACTCGTCTAGTATATTACACTATGAGCAACTTTCCCTAAGTGGCGTTAGCGACCATGATCTAATTTTCCTAAGCTACAATGTATCGTTAGGTATTCCATGTGCAACCCCTAAGTATACTTATTTTCGTTATTTCAATGCAATAGATAAGGGCAATTTGTATGCTGAAGCTTCTTTTCTTCCCTGGAATAATTGTTGGTTTTCTGCTGATGTAAATGAAAAAGTTGATGAATTTTCTAAGCTTGTAAAATATCTTTATGATAAATATGTCCCAATAAAAAGAATTGAAGTAAGTAGTAGTAAGCAGCCATGGTATAATAGGGTGGTTCTTAGGGCAATAAGAGACCGTAATAAATGTTACTTAATGCGGAGGAAAGATAGAAATGAGGTAAACTGGATGGCATATAAACTTTTGCGAAACTGAGCCACTGAAATAACCCGAAAGGCTATTTTCAAAGCAAACTTGATGTAGATCTCCCGCCTAAAGTGCTTTGGAAAAATCTAAGACACCTCGGTGTGAATAGCGATACGAAGGTCAACTGCACTATTGATGTTGATAAAATGAATGAGTTCTTTTTGGTAAAATCACCTGAGGAAGAATGTACCTTTATACTTGGTGAGGAGCTCGCCCGCAACTTCAGCAACAAATTAAATTTTTCGTATATCAATGAAACTGATATAAATAGTTGCATTTTTTCAATAAAATCCAACGCGATTGGCGATGACAGAATAAGTTTTAGATTTCTCAAGCTTATTTTACCCTACATTCTATCACCCTTGAGTCATATTTTCAATTTTGCGTTGACGTCATTAAAATTTCCTGATGCTTGGAAAGTGGCCAATATAACACCTATTGCGAAAAGAAACAACTCAGTGGTACCAGCAGATTTTCGACCAATAAGTATTCTGCCATCCTTATCGAAGGTTTTTGAAAAACTACTGTTGAATCAAATGATAAAGTATTTGACAGATAAGTGTCTCATTTTCCAAAACCAATCCGGATACCGTCGGGGGCATAGCTGTTCTACCCATGGATGGGAAACTGAAGCCCGAGGGTGCATTGGTAAACGGAAGAGTAAGGAATTAAATAAAAAAATAAAAAAATTGAAACATGCAATTATTGGAAAAAAAGGTTTTGTGTTAAAACAAGTAAGGAAGGCTAAGTTCGGGTGTAACCTAACATTACATACTGAGCTGTCAAATTTCACCTTCTTCTAAAAGTGGTCGGTGCCACGCCCATTGTCCAAAATTTTACTAATTTTCAATTCTGCGTCATAAAGTCAACCCACCTACCAAGTTTCATCGCTTTACCCGTCTTGGGTAATGAATTTCGGTTTTTCGACATTTTTTATATCGAAAAAGTGGGCGTAGTCCGATTTGGTGCATTTTAAATAGCGATCTGAGATGAGTGTCCAGGAACTTACATAGCAAATTTCATTAAGATACCTCAAAATTTACTCAATTTATCGTGTTTACGGACAGACGACCGGTCGGACGGACACGGCTAAATGAATTTCTTTTTTCGCCCAGATCATTTTGATATATAGAAATCTATATCTATCTCGATTAGTTTATGCCGTTAGGGGGCAACGTAATGCGAACAGAATTAATATACTCTGTGAGCTCTGCTCAGCTGAGTATAATGAAAGTGTTTGGGACATTGTGTAATATTTACCACAACCTGAAATTAAAGGTTTTATAAAGAATTCGACACAATTGTGAATTGCAAAAATTTGGTCCATATCTTTAAGATTTGGTCTTTTTTTCGATGAATTTTGGCCTCAAATGAAAACAACCGTGCTGCATAGGCACAGCAGTGAGCAGTTCGGGCCAATCACGCTCCTACAAGCAAACAGCTGCAAACAGAGACCGTTTGAATTAAATCACTCAAATTTCCAGGCACAATCCAGCCTCATAAATATGTATTGGTTTATGCACACAAACAAGCACATCTATATATAATTTTATAAGGGAACAGATCTATGCTGGAGCCTGTGTGCCCAGTCATTCATGAGCTCGTCGAGTTGTAACTTCGTTTTGTTGTTATCTTCAGTGTCTTTTTTATTGCTTTAAAAAAACGTGCTTTTGTGTGACGTCAAGATAGAGACAAGGCGAATCTATACCAGGTGGTGGCAAAGCGAATTCAATCAATTCGTGTCAAGGTGAATCTATACAGGTGGTGGCATAGCGAATTCAATCAAATCGCCGTGCAGATAAATGTCAAGTCAAAAGAAAATTTTCATAGAATTCGATTAAGATAGAGACTAGGCGAATCTATACCAGGTGGTGGCAAAGCGAATTCAATCAATTCGTGTCAAGGTGAATCTATACAGGTGGTGGCAAAGCGAATTCAATCAAATCGCCGTGCAGATAAATGTCAAGTCAAAAGAAAATTTTCATAGAATTCGATTAACTGACATTTTGTTGTACAAAGCTTTGTATGGAAAATTATCAAGAAGAAGCAATCAGCTGATGGGATAACACCACCTGTAATGAATTCGCCTTGATTCGTGTGCAGATGAATGTCAAGTCAAAACAAAATTTTCATAGAATTCGATTAACTGACATTTTGTTGTACAAAGCTTTGTATTTAAAATTATCAAGAAGCAGCAATCAGCTGATGGGATAACACCAACTGAACTGAATTCGCCTTGGAGAGCAAGTAACCAGTAATCAAAACAAGTTTACGAAGAAGTTGGATATATGTATAATAAAGTCCAATAAATGTTGAATGCAAAAAATTGAAGGAAAAACAACTTGAAAGCATAGCGCAAATTGCTTTGGTGCAAAACGCAGTTTCACTATTCAGTAAATACTCAATGTCGGTGTTGGTTAGAGTGTCAAGCAAGCAAGTGATACACTCAGTAAAAAATAAATATTGGGTTTTGGTAAAGTGGAAAAAAATCACAATAATAGATAGAAATGCTTAAATCAATAATTTAATGGCGGTGCCTTTTGTTTGCATACGAAATTTAAGTGCTTCAAAATAATAAAGAGTCAATGAACTTTGAGCTCAACTCTGAAGTGCAACAAATACTTACAGTTAAAGTGACAAACTGATGCTGAGGAAATACCTAGTAACACAAAAAAACAAAAGAAAAAAAAAATTTCAAACATACATAGGAATTTTACACTTATTTGTTTAAATTTCTATTATCTTAAAAATTTGCATAAAAACTTGAAAACTCCACTGTGGCATAACTTTCGGAAGGCTTATTCAAAAAGCTGATTTGTAAAATATACGTAAGCAGTTTTATAAGCAACAAATTTAATATACTACAGACATATGTATGTCTTTGGTAGTTGACTTATTCCTACATATTAGGGTGCGCCAAAAAAAATCGTTTGTTTGTTTTTCTCTAAATATTTCAATACGAAATCGGAAATATATTCAAGCTAAGTCTTTAATTCGATCAAGTGTCCTTAGTCGACATAAAATATTCCGAAAACAGTCCAGAAATAGTCCCGATATAATCCCTAAAGGAATTTCAATACCAAAAAATAATAAATAAATATGAAGACAATTCCAAAATATTTGACGAAAATATCTCCAAAGTTATCACGAAAAAATCACAAAATAAATTCGTATCGCTTTCGAAAACAATGCCGAAACGCTTGAAATGCCTTAAATAACTCCGGGAAGGGTTCCTCTGCTTAATTTTTTTTATACCCAGCGTGCTTTGTAGACAGAGTATATTAACTTTGGTAACATAACGGCTGGTTGCACAGGTATAAAGTAATCGAGTTAGATATAGACTTCCATATATTATAATCATCAGTATCTAAGAAAAAATTTGATTAAGTCATGTCCGTCCGTCGGTCCGTTAACACACGATAACTTGAGCTAATATTGACATAACTTCATCAAATTCGGTGTATGGGCTTATCTGGACCCAGAATAGATAGAACCCAAAATAGAATGAAAATGAGCGAAATCGGACGATAACTACGCCCTTTTTTTTGATATCGGAAATTTAGAAAAATGGAAAAAATGAGATAATTCAAAAACGAATACCGTAATCTTATGAAATTTGGTAAATGGATTGATTTTATAAAATAAATTCCAAAACATTTTCGAATATGGGCGTGGCACCGCCAACTTGTGAGAAAATAAATTTTACAAATATTATTAATCATAAATCAAAAACCGTTAAACTTATCTTTACTTAATTCGGCGGAGAGCTTGCCTTTACTATAAGGAATGTTTCGAAGAAAAATTAACGAAATCGGTTAAGGACTACGTCCACTTTTATATTAAGGATTTTTAAAAGGGTCGTGGACGAATAAAATAAGCTATATCTTTGCAAAAAAGAGCTTTATATTAGTGATTATTAGTGATTAGCGATTTTTCCCAAGTGGAATTATAAGAAGAAATATGAACAAGTTCAAATTTTTTTTAAAATGGGCGTGGCACCGTCCCTTTTATGACTATGCAATTTTCTATGTATCGGGAGCTATACCTCGAAGAAAAATTAACATATCGTGCTAAAGCTAGATAAATATATATTTTCCTTATAGCAGGAAATATTTCTAGTAAAAAGGGATGGGATCGGTTAAAGGTCACGGTCACTTTTATATAAAAGAAGATTAAACGATCTTAGACTAGAATAATAAGCTATACCTTAGCGGAAAATTGTTTTGTGTCAATAATATTTCACTTATCAAGTTTCTATTGTAAGAGGAAATTGGGAGAAGTTTTTTTTTTTAAATTGAAAAGTAATTTATCTGAAATTAACTGGACAATTGAAGCTCGCGCTGAGTATATAATGTTCGGTGACACCCGAACATAGACACCCTTACTTGTTTTAAATAAAAAATGCTACCCTCATGTTCTCTAACTTTTGAACGAGGTTACCCAGAGCTATGCAAAACTGCTCTATTTGTAGGTAACGAGACCTTTTTTCTTATTCAGTAAAAAATATTTTTGAAAGCAACACACATACTATTGAGCTGAAAATAACCAATAGCAAAACAATATTTTCAGAAAAGAAAACACGATTAGACATCGATCTACAAAGTAAGGCTGTTGTTAACAATCGATAATTCGGCTAATCGAGGATGCCAGCGGAGCTAAGTGCATAATATATGAGCTGCATTAAAAATTACAAGGAAAACCATTCGAATAGTCGAATCTGTCACTAATCGAAAGCAAAAAGGTACACTGCTAATGTTATTCAACTTATTTACTAAGCAATATTTGCTATTCGATTATTCGAATAGTCGGTTATGAAGAGCTCTGCGACATGACCTACGTACCCATAATATTGATCAAGGTCATATAAACTCAAATGTAGAATCTATATAATAAAAGCAAATGCAATAAAAAAATTTTAATAAATAAAAAAAAAATAGAAAAAAAAATTTAAAAATAAAGTTAAACAAAAATAAAATAAAACCAAATAAAAAAAATAAAAGGAAAGGAGAGGAAAGGAATGGAACGGGAGGGAAAAGAAAATAAATTAAGCAATGTTTGTGGTTGAACTTCAACCGCTGGGCGATGTTTAGTAAAAATAATAGCTTGGTACAATATATCTCCGGCAAGATTAAGGCCCAGCTTCTCTTCCAATTTCTGGTGTGCTGCATTTTAATTTTTTCTACAAATTGGCGGACTTACATGGTTTATGTTGACTCCTGACAGTATTTGCTAAGCCAGATAAATCTTTTGCTGAGAACGACCTTGTTTATAAATAGCGACTTACAAAAAGTTCCCATAAAGGGGGAGTGAGGTAGGTTGGACTTATATTATACTCAATATCTAGGCTTATGATTTTAATATCAATTAGAACGAAAAATTAAACTGATGATGGCGCAACGCCAAAACCGGTTTGTCTCTCAACTAAATTTGACAAGGGATGAAGGGAAATCTTTCCAATATACACTACATCAATATACTTAGATACATATATGTATAATGTTTAAAAAATTATTTCAAAAGAACATAGAGAGAAGATCCTTCTAGGATTATGGTTACCTGCATTTATCCAAATCTGTCCAGCTGTACCAACATGGTTGTGTTACATATGTAGATTCAAAAATGAGTTGTTACCAAGGGGCGTTCTTTCGTTGTGTGGAAAAAACAAACTCAAATGAACTCAACAGTAATGGCTAGTTTCTTGAAACTAGCAAATCGTTCGCGTCAAATTTATTGGGCCACAAAACTACGAACTAAAAAAAATCTAAACACTCTGAGTGAAAAGGTTGAGTTTTCTAACATTCAACCTAAATATCTTTCTATCTGTGAGGGAAATGAAGAAGACGTATAGGCTACTGTGTGGAACAACACCCTGTCTCGCCTGGCATTTCGATAATGTCCTTTTTCGGAAAACCTTTGGAAACACGCTATATCAGAATTTGTTTGAAGAATTTTATTCAAAAGCACAAATAAATGTAATCAATCAGGGCCTATATGAGATAGGACGTTCGTTCACCGAATTCTACGATAAAAGAGTTTGTTTTGTTTTTCTTCGGTAGATTCAGTAAAGAAATTTGTGAAACGGTTTTTTAATAGTACTTCAATCCGCATAATAAAAAATTTAACATTTTTTCGTACAAATAGCCATTTTCTTTTGAAAAATGTTCTTATATAAGGCGCTGTAGGAGTGATGGCCGAAATAGAATGAAATACCACTCAGCAGTTGATATGAGGTATTTTTTGTATACCTTTCGATTTCTTACAGAAATATTTATATTTGATCAAGGATATCTTTAAAATGGTTCAGTTTCCTGTAAATATTGAAGAGTGAATCGGGTGAGAGACCTTTAAAAGTGATAATATATATGGCCCTTCAGCAAACTTAATCAATGTAAGCAAAAAAAAAAAAATATAAATTTTTTTTGGCCCACCCTAATGTATATGAAAATTTATGCATAAATCACTTTAATTGTACATAAAAGTTGTGTTCAAAACCGCTTTTGCTACTCAACTCAGCTCTATCAAAGAGTAAAAAATAAAAGTACGTAAATCTTCAATTAAAAACTCGTCGAGTTGAGCCGACGTTCAGCTGATTTTCATAGTTACAGTGCGCACACCATACAACAAAACAATGTTCAACAACTCATTGGATTGTTTGTCATTCAAAACTATTATTTACTTTTTAATGTAAGTTGAACTATGATTATAACATTTCTCATGAAACATCAATTGTAGGAATTGCTTCTACTAGCTGATTTCTTTCCTATTAAAAACATTTACTTAGCTACTGACTTCAAAGAAAATTATATGTGATTAGGTTTAAGAGTTTATATTTAAATTGCTTTCATGCTTATATCGCTTAAATGTAAAGTACCTGGGCGACCAAGCTTTGCTCGGCAATCTTCGAGTATGCCGCATGACATACTTTGTTCTAAATGTTATCATTAATCAAACTCTACTTTTTGTATATTGTAACGAATTTTAGTGGTATTCCTCTTATTTCAAATCTTCTGCTAACGTTCGAATCACTAAACTGTTGAATAAATAACTCCAGTATTGAATAATACTTGTTTTAAATGGCGATCTGAGATGAGCGCCCAGGAACCTACATACCAAATTTCATCAAGATACCTCAAAACTTACTCAAGTTATCGTGTTTACAGACGGACGGACAGACGGAAGGACGGACATGGCTAAATGAATTTCTTTCATGAATTTCTTTCACCCAGATCATTTTGATAAATAGAAGTCTATATCTATCTCGATTAGTTTATGCCGTTAAGGATTACCGTTATGCGAACAAAGTTAATATACTCTGTGAGCTCTGCTCAGCTCAGTATAAAAATCAGCTGTCACCGTGCTGCCACCTTGTATAGTTCCTCCATGGAATTACATCAAAAGTCATTGGGTCACGTACAAAACAAATCATGGCCAAATAATCCTGAGTCGGAGCAGACCGGAGATCGACGCTAGAGCCAGAGCCACATTTGTGAAAGCTACTTGCATTCGCTTGGGATTCTATACTCTTGTAGGGGCGTATCCAATGCACCTCGCTTATGCAAGTACCTTATTTACCATTTCCACGCAGATATATTTGGGTAAAGTTGTTTCTGCGGCAAAAAGAGTCGTCCCAACGCTGGTAACAGCAATGATGCTCCAGTGTTGCAAATAACTATTTAATCCTTGAGTTGCATGTAAACTGATGCGGTAACTTTGAGAGGTTCGACTTTTACTTTTCTCAATTTCCAACTGGACATGTCCACTTCCGCAAATATTTCTACAGACGAATAAAAAAAGGTGTGATGGAAGAGATATTCGGTGAGGTATACCGAGGCAGTGCTGTTCGTAAAATGGACTGCGCAAGTGACACACAGGATATGGTCAGGCTAACCCAATAACAAGACCGTAGGCCAAGAGCTCACCGAGTACGCTTCCATTCATGAATGCAGGCTAATGAGGTTCCTGGTTAGAAAAAATGTGCCTTAAGGTAAGGTTTTAGTGGGTAGCCCTAAAAGAGGAGAAGAGAGGAGTCTCCTACACGAAGAGCCGACGCTTAACAGCCCAGCCTATGTATTTTCCCCCCTATAATTTTCATGATAAATTGCTACTCAGATTTTATTGCAAATAACAAAATCTTATAACTGTAAACGAGCAATTCTTGTATATTTGTATATTCGTATAACTGTATGTTTGTATAGCCGAACGATCTCGGAAACAGCTCAACCGCTTTAAATGAAATTCGGCACAGAGATAATGTATCACCTTATAAGACTTTCTACCTAGGTGTTGCCACTCAGAATGTTTCGCAAGTTTGCCACCTATTCGAATTTAAAAACAAATTGCATTAGATAACCCTGGAATGTGTTTGTATGACATGTGAATTAAATGAAAGGTGTTAATGATTATTTAAAACGTAGTGGGCCTTAGTTTTCGAGATATCGCCACAAAGGTGGACCAGGGGTGACTCTAGAATGTGTTTGTACGATATGGGTATCAAATTAAAAGTACTAATGAGGGTTTCAAAAGGAAGTAGCCCTTAGTTGTATATGTGAAGGCGTTTTCGAGATATTGACCAAAATATGGACCAGCGTGACCCAGAACATCATCTGTCGGGTACCGCTAATTTATTTATATATGTAATACCACGAACAGTATTCCTGCCAAGATTCCAAGGGCTTTTGATTTCGCCCTGCAGAACTTTTTCATTTTCTTCTACTTAATATGGTAGGTGTCACACCCATTTTGCAAAGTTTTTTCTAAAGTTATATCTTGCGTCAATAAACCAATCCAATTACCATGTTTCATCCCTTTTTTCGTATTTGGTATAGAATTATGGCATTTATTTCATTTTTCGTAACTTTCGATGTCGAAAAAGTGGGCATGGTTATATTCGGATTTCGGCCATTTTTTACTCCAATACAAAGTGAGTTCAGATAAGTACGTGAACTAAGTTTAGTAAAGATATATCGATTTTTGCTCAACTTATCGTGTTAACGGCCGAGCGGAAGCACAGACGGTCGACTGTGTATAAAAACTGGGCGTGGCTTCAACCGATTTCGCCCTTTTTCACAGAACACAGTTATCGCGCTAGATACCAAATGTCACAAGGATTGGTAAATTTTTGTTCGACTTATGGCATTGAAAGTATCCTAGAGAAATTAAATGAAAAAGGGCGGAGCCACGCTCATTTTGAAAATTTCTTTATTTTTGTATTTTATTGCACCATCTCATTACTGGAGTCGAATGTTGACATAATTTACTTTTATACTGTAAAGATATTATTTTTTTTTGTTAAAATTTGACTTATCGTGTTTACGGACGGACGGACGGACATGGCTAAATGAATTTCTTTTTTCGCCCAGATCATTTTGATATATAGAAGTCTATATCTATCTCGATTAGTTCATGCCGTTACGGATTACCGTTATGCGAACAAAATTAATATACTCTGTTAGCTCTGCTCAGCTGAGTATAAAAAAACCAGGGCTGAAAACCTGCTCGAAAATCGAAGCGGTTCGGTTCAGTGGTTCAAACCAGTCAAGTAAAACTTGAACCAGTTCGCGGCTACCTCTGAATCGCCGAACCGGTTCGGTTCAAGTGGTTCAAACGTTTAATACTAAGTTTTGATAGTACACAAAATTTGAAATTCGTCACTTGGGATCTGTGTGCAACCAACCATCGATATGTACCTACTAAGCATACACATAAAATACAGTTATTGAGATCAAATTCATGTATGTATTTATTTATAAAACTTATCAAAACGGTTTGTTAATTATTATAAAATGTAAGGAACGAAAATGGTGGAATGCATGACTATACCTATAGGGAGTATTTACAACGTATATATTCTGCACATATATATAGGGAGTATTTACAACGTATATATTCTGCACATAAGAAAGTAGTCGTATTTTTAAGAGAAGAAAAACTATTCAATTAGCTGCTGTCAATATATGTACATAAAAAACAAAATGTAAGGCGCGATAACCTTCGAAGAGATCTAAGGCCGAGCTTCTCTTCCAACTTCCGTCGTTCTCCTCTTGATTTTCCCTACAAATTGGCCGGACGGGACTCCGAACGGCATCTGCAAGGCAGATGAGTTTTCACTGAGAGCTTTTCATAGCAGAAATACACCCGGAGCGCTTGCCAAACACTGCCGAGGGGCGACCCCGCTTAGAAAAATTTTCTTCTAATTGAAAAACCTTATTTCTAAAACTTTGATGTTGCTTTGCCCGTGGTGCGAACCCAGGGCATACGGTGTGATAGGCGGAGCACGCTACCATCACACTACGGTGGCCGCCATGTACATATTGTTACGAATATTAGCAACGCTTAGGGGTACTGGCATCTCTAAGCCGATGCTAAGCAGTGACTTGTATGCACATCAATAATTCAATTATTATGTCTACACATATGTACGTACACGCAGTAGAGAAGCAACGCACAAACACATGCAGATATCTTATCTGAGATGCTCCCAAAAGTATGTACTTATAATTGTGGAAGTGTCGCTCACAAATACACGCGCATATGAGAGCTACAAACGTGCATCTCTAGTTATAATTATATACCAGTAACTAAGTAAATTCTGGAAGCGCCTAGAAGATGCAACGAGGAAATCACACAGTATAGAAGCAGCACAGTAGAGGCGCGACAATCAGTTTGATTTAAGACGCACCTGGCGAGCAATAGTAGTGTTATTTTGGAAGAACTTTAATAAAGGCCATTTTGCATTATTGAATAGTGGAGTTATTTATTCAACAGTTTAGCGATACGAACGTTAGTAGAAGATTTGGAAGAAGCGGAATTTCAGTAAAATCGATACAATATAAAACGCATTTAGATGCGAAATTACTACACAAACTAAAAGATATTCATGAAAATGTAATATATATATTTCAAAGCTTACACAAAGCTCCCAACAATTAATCAAATTTTCATCAGTTTTCCAGACATATTAAAAACATTAAAAAAATGTCTGAGTGTGTAGTTTTGTAGCTCATCCAACTGTAGTGTAATAAAGTGCAAGTTTCAAGACGGTGTTCGCATTTTTTTCTATACACCGCATGAACAAAATTTGTTTTTATATGGAAGATATGGGCAACACACTCGGGAAAAACATTAAAAAAAATTAACGGTAACTCTCATCTACTTGAAACTTTCACACTATTACACTACAATTGAATGAGCTTCAAGACTGCACCTGGGTCGATTTATATGGAGGAAAGTTAACCGATATGGCGCCATCGATGTCTCGATAGGATTTGCGCTCAGGAAAAAAAAGTTTCACTACGCATACCCAAAAAAATAATTTTCGAGCCTGCGCATTTTTTTTTTTAATTTTTTTCATGTCCTACTGTTATCGACAACGTTTTTAGCGGACATTTTTGGGTGGGATAGGGTATACATATGAAAATTTTTTTAGTAGGTCATGAAAAAAACCTTAAAAATCATAAACCAAAAAAAAAAAATTCACAGGTGCGAAAATTATTTTTTTGGGTATGCGTAGCGGAACTTTTTTTTTTGAGCCCAAGTCCTATCGAGAAATCGATGGCGCGATATCGGCTAATAAATCAACCCAGTCTACTGCATATTCAGAAATTTTCTAAAAACTGTTATTAAAAAATTACGAAAACTGATACAAATTTGATTAATTTAACTTTAAATTTTTTATAGTTATAATATGTATGTGGTTTGTATTATAGTTCGAACTATCTTAATATATAAAAAACACATGTCACAGGTTTGAGGCCAATGGACTCCTAAACTACTGAACCGATTTTGAATTAGTTTTGCATCCCGAGTGTAGGTTGATCTAACTTGAAATATAGGATAGGTTATATCTCAGTTTATAGTCGCAATATTATCTTATTGCAATTTTTTTTATTTGTTTATACGTAATATTAAAATGTTACGTATACGCAGTAACATTCATATTTTCAGGTGGTGCGGATATACTCGCGTGTAATTGCTTGGTGTTTAATTAAACAACCTGCTTATCAATAAAAAATATTATAGCGAATGATATCAAGTATAGCACATCACCAGGCCCGCCGAGAGGGGGGAGGGGTGTTTCTGAGGTGGCCCGCGATTTAGAGGTACTATGACATTTTTTTAATACAGGAGAGTCTTTAGTTGTTCCATGTGCAATTTTTAAGCCGAATTTCAAAAGCAACGAAAATCTGCATTTCGTTTTAATATTATAGTGAAGTGTGAAAAATAAAAATCTATATATATAAAAAGAAAGGCTAAAATGTGTGTTAGTTGGTCGCCGGTGTTTGAAGAGATGCGTCGGTCGATTTTCTTCAAACTTTCACACAAGTTGCCAAATTTAGGGCAGGATAACGTCTGCCGGGTCTTCTAGTGTTATAAAAGAAAAAATGTTATAAATGAAAAAGCTCTCTTATATACAAAGTTGTTATGCACGGGGTTTGAATTCATTATGTAAATTTGTTTATTTTTTCACAAGCTTTTGAAAACAGGCGCAAACAGTAGACGCTATTACTATCAAAAGTGACAGCCCACGGCGTTGCCATCGAGAAAAAATGTATGCATTTTATCTTAGAGTTGTATTTTCAAGCAAAGTGGTAAATTAAATAAGTTAAGTGACCTTTATTGAAATTTTATCATTTTTTACCATTTTTTGGGTGGTTTTCGGATCGTTTCTGGAGTTAAGAAAAAAAAAAACGGTTCGGTTCGTGGTTCGGTTCAAAGCCACAAAATAGCGGGTGGTTCGGTTTAAAAAAAAAACACAGCTAATGTAATTGAACAATTAATTGTGACCATCGAAAATTCCGTTCATCACTCAGTTATTAATTTGTATTACTATAACAACGATTTTGTGATCACTCTGTCAATTGTTTCATGTCTTGGGTGAATGAGTTATCTATGACTTCAGTTAGTTTGCGTGATAAGCATTAATTTTTAAATACTATACTTAAATTCCTATGTATGTGTGTATGTAAATATAAACTTATATTTGTCAGTGAGCACGCGCTTTTTATCGAATTAAACCACATATCGTAGCAGTGACTTGTGCTAAGTTTCAAGTTCAAATAAAAACTTAGGATGTGTAACTCTGTGTTGTGTTGAGTTGTTAGTTGCGTTCCAATGAAGCGTGATTTAGATACGGATAGAAATTTAATATGCAAACGCAACAATAACGCTGTGGTCCTGATACCTATCAGGATCAATTACGGATCTACAGGGTGGCTTTGTTGATTTGGTTGGTTTGTTGAAAATTTTTGACAGCATACGCTTGTAATGCCGTTTTACCTGCATTACAAGTATTTTCTACATGCACCCCACTGTAACCAATGCACTGTCCCTATTACATACGCCACCACTGTAACAGCTGGCTGCAAGCGAATGACTGGCACTGACAAATGAAAGTAATAATGGGCAAGCATTTCATTCGCGCACCGATCATCTAGCTAAGACGGCGTTTAATTCTCCACATTTTCATATCCACTTCTACTTAAGTACAAATAATCTGCATTTCATAATTAGCAAGACCTTAACATTCAGCAAGGTAAGATCCGCACCCCATGCGTGTGAGCGGATACCACTACCTTGTCTGGTACTCTCGATCCAGTGCGAAATGAGCGACCTTTCTCGCTTCCTGTTGGTGTGTCCAGGGAGTAGTGAGTGAGGAGATTTAACTTCGACCTCACTATAACTATAACTGTATTATTTTAAGAAAGGCACCAGTGGCTAAGACTTATAAAAAATATTAATTCTATATCTTACACTGTATGAGCAGCTCTTTTTGAAGTTTTTGTTGTATGGCCTTTTTACCTCTCCTACATATTGGCGGGAGTTTCGTGTCATATACCGACTCCAAATGACATCAGAGGAATGACATCTTGCAAATGAATTTTTGAATATAATATTAGCTGTAATTTTTTTACTTCTATATATGTACGTTTACGCTTAAACTTTATACGGACCGCTAAGCGACAAACTTTAAATACACCTCTGAAATTGCTGCACATAAAATTTGTCCTACTAAATTTTAATACGCATTATACTCAGATGTAACTAAAATATGTGTCTATGTTTCACCCTCTACACTAATTCTATGTATTCTATGCGTTTCCACAATTCATCGCAACTGATTCAGCTATATGTTATACCCTATGGCTATCAGAGGGTTGTGTCTCCGCTTTTCGGTACATCCTGTGCTGTATCTAGTTTTTTAACCACTGCCGCTAGATGGGTCTCCTAAGCATTATCTAAGCGAGGATAGGCGTTTTTTTTTACGCGCAAACGAAACGTATAGGCGTGTAAAAAAAACACGGCTATTATCATGACTGATATACACTTTTTTGTTGGTCGAACAACTGTCAAAGAGTCACCCTGTATAAAAACACTCAAAAATTATTTTTACACCCCTATTAAAACTGATAACAACATTCTTTTTACCGGCTACTAAATCGACAAACAAATTTTTGTAATCTGCGGATAACAACGTTACCAGCAAATATAACGTCTCGTTACCTCTGTAATTAGGTTCGATTAATATTTTTTGATAAAAAAACCCAAATTTTCCATGTTAATGTACACGAATTTATAATTAATATTAATACATTTTAACACAAGCTTCATATAAATGGTACTGTCAATAAGGCTAGAGGTGTTCTTGCATTCCTGAAACGGTGGTCCAAAGAATTTAGTGACACTTATGTAACTAAATCACTTTTCACCACTTTAGTTAGACCGATACCAGAATACGGATCAATAGTCTGGAATCCAAAATATCGAGTTCATGCAGA
The DNA here is from genome assembly GCF_040869045.1 of Eurosta solidaginis. NCBI lineage: Eukaryota > Metazoa > Arthropoda > Insecta > Diptera > Tephritidae > Eurosta > Eurosta solidaginis. The sequence continues at coordinate 24,459,046 of NC_090321.1, read as the reverse complement.
TAGACTTGAATCAATACAAAAGCAATTTATACTTTTCTCTTTAAGAAATTTTCAGTGGGACTCTGGGTATAATGTTCCACCTTATACTAGTCGGTTGAAGCTTATCAATCTTCCAACTCTTGCAAGTCGTAGAAAAATGCTATGCCTAATATTTATGGCTAAACTACTGAATGAATTGATTTCTAGTCCAATTCTCTTTAACGAAGTAAACTATTAACGTCCCATCACGAGTGTCAAGACATTACAAGCCTCTTCTTTTGAGGCAGTGTGGAACAAATTTCGAATTAAATGAACCTTTACGGTTTTATGCCATGATCTTAACACTCATTCTTGCTCATTTGATATAACGGATTCACTTTTTACCATAAAAAAACTGTCCTATCCTATCTTAACTCGTAACAAAAACAAATAAAAATTAAAATTTTCACTTAGTTAACAATGTAGTATATGTAGAATTTCTAACTGTTATGTATAATACTGCTGATATTTTTATTCTGTAACTAAGTAGTTTTAGATCTCAACGCTTAACAAACCTCCGCCTGTTAACAACTCGGCAAAAACAAATCCGTGCGTCATGCGGATGCGCCCCTCGTGTCGGTTGGGCGGACTTTGGAGGGTATTAATCCGTTGGGTATTATTATTATTAAAATTTTTTTTTTTTTGTTACGTGGAAGGAGGAAATGATTTATGCACTAACCGGGTTGTTAAGCCTCGGTGCTGTAGCAGCCTCTCCGAGTGTAGGACTCCCTTTCTTTTTCTTCATGGGCTACCCACTAAAACCTAACCTCCCACGGTCCGCGCATTTTCCGCACCTGGGACCGCGTTTAGCATAACTTCGGGTACGGAAGCGCGCTACGTGAGCTCTTTGGCTACTCTCACGTTATTGGGCTAAGCAACCATCTTGCCGTTTAGCGAGGAGAATATTCCTTGCATATCTGCTGACCATGTCCCATCTGTCATTTCCGCAGGTCATTTTATGGATGACACTGCCCGGGGATAGGTCGCCTAGTGTTACTTCCACTCTTCTTCGTTGCTGTGCGAAGTGATCGCATTCGAAAAAGGTGTGGCGTACGTCGTCTATGAGCCCTCAGTATAAGCAATTCGTATTTTCAACCTTGCCCATCCTGTGGAGGTATTCCCGAACGTAGCCATGGCCACTTAAAAACTGTGTCAGGTAGAAGTCGACCTCTTCATGTGGCCGTTCTAACCATGGCTCCAGCTCGGGAATCAGTTCCCTGGTCCACTTGTCTGCAGTACTGCAGCTCCATTGCTGTTGCCAGAGTCGGATAGGATCTTTTCGCGCCTGCGCGGCAGCAACATCTCTACGTACTTCTCCTCGTAGGTGGTAAATTTATTTCCTCTCCTCAGCGAGAAGATGTATCGGTATGGTTCCCGAAATAACAAGAACTGCGTCTGCGGATACCGTGCGGTAAGCTGAGGCAATTCGTAGTGCCCCTCTGCGTTGGAGAGAAGTAATAGCTGCTCGATACTTTCGGAATTTCATTGCATCCGCCCAAATTTCTGCACCGTACAAGAGTATAGAATCCGAAGCGGAAGCAAGCAGCTTTCTTATACGTGGCCTTGGCCCGCCTGTGTTTGTCATTAAACGACTTAAGTATCCTATGGTTCGTGCAGTTTTCTCACAGGCTCCTTGAAAGTGTTCCGAGAAGGTTAGTTTGCTATCTAGCCTCACCCCAAGGTATTTCGTGGAGCTGCGTATTTGTACTTGTTGTTTTCCAACCATCATATTCATGATGGTGGGAATTCGTCTCTTCGTGAGGATTACGATCTCAGTTTTCGCTGTCGCGAGCTGAAGTCCATGGTCAATCATCCATCTATTTACACTGCGCATTACTTGGTTTAATTTAAGCTGCGCCAGCTCGCAGTTCCGTGCTGTAATTACTGCAGCCACGTCGTCTGCGAAAGCGACAAGAAAAGCACTTTCTGGCATGTGCAAACGAAGGAGGCTGTCATACGAAGCATTCCAGAGGTCGGGACCTAACACCGATCCTTGGGCTGCTCCGCCTGTTATCCTCACCTTTCTCTGACCTTGATTTGTTTTGTACGTGAGCCAGCGATCTTTTAGGTAGTCCCTTAATATGGCTAGTAGATAAGGAGGTACCTTGAAAGAGTGTTTCGGCGCATCGAGCATGTCGTCCCACCTGACGGAATTGAAGGCATTTTTCACGTCCAGCGTGACCAGTAAGACAATCGGTCTAGCTTGGTGGCACGCGGTTTCGGCTTTCCTTGCCGCATTTTTAACCTCGGCTATGGCATCTATTGTGGAGTGACCTTTCCGGAACCCATGCTGCCGATGGGACAGAACACCTCCATCTTCAATGGCTGCTATCAGCTGTTGTTTAAGGAGGCTTTCCATGATTTTCCCGGCCGTGTCGAGCATGCATAATGGCCGAAAAGACGACGGGGAGTTAGGGTCTCCCTTGCCTTTCGGGATTAGCACGAGGTGCGCTGTCTTCCACCTTGTAGGAAAGATCCTGGCTTCCAGGCATTTGTTATACATGTGGAATAGCAACTCAGGACTGCTCTTAGCAGCCAGTCTTATTGCTTCAGCTGGTATCCCATTCGGTCCTGGCGCTTTACCGGGCTTCATTCTGTGTAGGGCCGCTTTTAGCTCACTTTCACTAAACGGCTGCACGTCGTGGCCTTCGTGGGTAACGTGGTCGCCCTCTCTGCTTGTGCGAGTGAGGAACAGAGCATGTACTATACCTCGTATCTTTCCCTCATTCATCGTTTGGTTCGGTGGGCGGAATTTCCCCATTACTATTTTATACCCCTGTCCCCAAGGATCACGATCTACTTCTTTGCAAAGCTTTTTCCAGCTATCAAGTTTGCTTTGCTTTATGGCGACACAGAGAAACTTTTTTCTCTTTTGTATGCCTCCGCATGCTCTAGCGCGTCAGGCCAGCCTTCACTTTCTGTGGCATACCCTGCGTAGTTCGGCGATTTCGCTACTCCACAAGTGCACTTGTTTTTTACATCTCCTAGGCCCTTTTCGTGGCATTGAGGTCTTGCATGCGTGGTTCAGGCAACGCATGGTGGCTTCTACCGTAGCGTTCGCCGCTTCGGCACTGTCGACTATCTGTCGTGCGCTCGCTTGTACAACAGCGGAGAAGTTTGCAGCGTCAACATTAGAGGCCTCCCATTTTGTTTTCATACGGGGCGGTCTCCTAGTATGACTTTGCCCTGAGTCATTAAGATGGAAGGTGATGTAGTTATGGTCACTACCCGTGAGATCCCCCATCACCCTCCATCCAGCCGCCTTTGACAGCAGGTTTTCCTATACTAATGTAATATCAGGGATAGAGTGTCCAAAGCCTGGTCGCCGATATGTCGGGGTCGTGCCCGACCATTACCGAACATTATTATTATTATTATTTTATTATTATTATTTTTATATTATTATTATTATTATTATTATTAAAAAATGTTGTCCCCATTTTCATTACATTATCAATTGCGCATATTTGTTTTTTCTTTTTAACAGTATAACCGTGCAGGCTAGCATCGCGGTTGCATGCACGGGTAACGATTTTCGGTTACATTATACTCCGATAAAAAAATTTACTGGTAACTTTCGGAATAAGGCTGTAGGAACTGAAAATTAATTTTCGATTATAGATTGTCAATCTATACGTAAATAATGTTCTGTATAGAGTGATGATAAAGACGAAACAAGGATTTTAAATTCAGATGGTGTCTTATTACAGTCCTACCCATGCCTGATTGTATATATGCAATGAGATTATAATTAGGTTAGAATATGGTATACTATTGCTTATTTTACCTGATTCATAATCCTTATAATCAGGTTATTACACTCAATGCATTATCTTATTATAACGCCTTAGGTAAGACTCATTTTTAGTTTGTTATAAGCCCTATTTAAAATGTTCTAGTATAGCAAGCAGTATCTTATAATGGCGTCTTATGCAAGCCTTATTTTATTTGGTCCGTAAGCCTCAAAATACGGTTGTTATATTCTTCCTAATGTCTTATACATAAAGTTATCTTTCAGATAAACCTTAGACCTAATGATATAAGTATAGAATTGAGGCCTGATGTGATAAGCCTTTTGACCATATAAAATAAGCTTTATATAAAGTTCTAATTATGTGCTGGGCAGTACCACTATACTAATAGAATAGACACTCTTTGTGAGCTGGCAATACTTCACACAATTTACTTCACAAACGAATGCTAAAAGTTTTAAGAAGCGAACAACATGCGCTAACAACTTTCTTTGATTCACAAGCTAAATTGACAGCACTAACGTCATCAACTCAGTGCCGCCAACATCAATCATCTCGTATTTGAACACAAATATCAGTCTACTCGATAGCGTAAGCAGAGACAATTTTAAGATAGAGATGTTGCAAGGTTCACAAAACTCCAGTAGGTCACATTCACCACTCACCACAGCAGAATTTGTTAAACTACCACTGTCTGTATTAACAATTATTTGTACACTTTTCATTCAGCTAATGTGTTCAGAATTTACATTTTTACACTCTAAAACTCCAATCCGTGTATTTTGTGTGCTTAAATTATATTAAAAATTGTGTTAAAGTTTTTGGTGTGGTGAAACTGACCTACTAGAATTGTGTGAAGCTCCGCAGCTTTCCACTGAAGTTAGCGCCAGCAACATATCTATCTTAAAATTGTCTCTGACGTAAGTAACGTAGGAGGGTGGGGCCGTGTGTAGAAGTCCACGAAAGTGGGGAAAGCTTCTGACCGCCATTCACCTGGGAATGGCCAGAGCGATTCTTTTGCATGCGGTTCAAGCAGCTCACTACTGCCGGTCGCTTGCGGCCAAGTATCCTCTGGGTAGCCGCTAAACACCCGTTTAGCGGTGAGCTAATGTGAGAAGGCGACAACCTGGCTAGGCCACTCTGACAGAATCGGTTTAAGGGCTAGCCGGGGGAGATTTCATCGGCAGCGTCTGTACACCTCTAGGTGCGGCTGCAAGCGGGCGTCTGTCTTGGAGCAAGCGGCTCGCTATATAAACGTGCCAATTAATATTTTCACCCCCGCTGAGCGGGTTGTGCGCTGGGCTTGGGACCCGTCACGTAAAACCATACTCCAATGAAATATAACAACAAGCCTCGGATAAATACACTCTCTATTGATGACGACCATGGCAAACGTTTGAAGGACAATGAATTGAGGGCATGCACCTGGAACGTCCGCTCCCTGAATGGGATTGGTGCAGATGCCCGGCTGGTTGATGTCCTCGTCAAAGCAAAATCTGACATCACCGCCATCCAAGAAATGCGTTGGACGAAGCAAGGAAGAAAGAAGATCAAAAATTGTGACATATATTGGAGTGGCCATGCGAATAAGCGCAGTTTCGGCGTCGGATTCGTGGTGGGAGAGAGACTTTGTCGCCAAGTGCTGGCGTTCACGCCTGTGGACGAGCGTCTCGCCGCTATTCGAATAAAAGCAAAATTTTTTAATATATCATTCATCTGCGCCCATGCGCCGACAGAGGAGAAAGACGGTGAGGTGAAAGACACTTTTTATGAACGATTAGAACGCACATACGAGCGCTGCCCCCGTCATGATATAAAAGTCGTGCTTGGCGACCTTAACGCCAGGGTGGGCAAAGAAGGTGTTTTTGGCCCTACAGTCGGAAAGTTCAGCCTACACAATGAAACTTCTCCTAACGGACTGAGGCTGATTGACTTTGCCGGTGCTCGAAACATGGTCATATCAAGCACGAGGTTCATGCATAAAAAGATACATCAAGCTACATGGCTGTCTCCTGATGGAAATACTCGCAATCAGATCGATCACGTTGTGATAGACGGACGGCATGCCTCCAGTGTTTTAGATGTGCGAACGATCCGAGGACCTAACATCGATTCGGACCATTATCTCGTTGCAGCCAAAATACGCACCCGCCTCAACGCGGCTAAAAACAAGGAACAAAAAACACAAGGAAAGCTAGACGTCGAAAAGCTTCAATCACAACAGACTGCCAATGATTTCGCAACTCGACTCTCACACCTGCTCTCTGAGGGCACAACTCATCCTGAAGGAATACAGGAGCAGTGGGAGCATATCTCCAAAGCACTTCATACTGCCGCCGAGGAAAAAATTGGTTACCGGCGGCCACGAAAAAACAACTGGTATGATGAAGAATGCCGCGTTGCAACCGAAAGAAAAGACGCTGCCTACAGGGCTACGTTAAAAGCGAGCGCGACAAGAGGAGTGTGTGAACGCTATCGTGAGTTGAAAAGGGAAGCGAGACGCCTTTTCAGGAAGAAAAAAGCAGAAGCAGAAAGGCGTGAGTGCGAGGAGCTTGAGCTGCTAGCCACCAGGAATAACGCCCGAAAATTCTACCAAAAAATACGGCGACAGACGGAAGGTTTTAAGACCGGGGCAAACTCCTGTAGGAATGAAAACGGCGACCTTGTAACTGATGTCCAGAGAGTGCTTAGATTATGGAGGGAACACTTCTCTGCTCTCCTAAATGGAGGCAGCAATTCACCGCGCAGAGATGAAGAACCCGATCCCGCAATCGATGATGATGGAATATATGTCCCCCCGCCCGATTATGACGAAGTTAGAATAGCAATAACCAGATTGAAAAACAACAAGGCCGTGGGCGCTGATGGATTGCCTGCGGAGCTATTCAAGTTCGGCGGCGAGGAGTTGGTAAGGCGCATGCAGCAGCTTCTTAGCAAAATATGGGCGGACGAAAGCATGCCCGACGGTTGGAATCTAAGTGTTCTTTGCCCAGTCCACAAGAAGGGGGATACTGCAAAATGCACCAACTATCGTGGAATCAGCCTTCTTAATATCGCATATAAGGTCCTTTCAAGTGTATTGTGCGAAAGATTGAAGCCCACCGTGAACCGGCTGATTGGACCTTATCAGTGCGGCTTCAGACCTGGTAAATCTACCATCGACCAGATTTTCACAATGCGCCAAATCTTGGAAAAAACCCGTGAAAAGAGAATCGACACACATCACCTCTTCGTCGATTTTAAAGCCGCCTTCGACCGCACGAAAAGGAGCTGCCTATATTCCGCTATGTCTGAATTTGGTTTCCCCGCAAAACTTATACGGCTGTGCAAAATGACGTTGAGCAACACCATCAGCTCAGTCAGAATTGGGAAGGACCTCTCCGAGCCGTTCGAAACTAAACGAGGTTTCAGACAGGGTGACCCCCTATCGTGCGATTTCTTTAATTTGATGCTGGAGAAAATTATACTAGCTGCAGAACTTAACCGCACTGGAACAATATACTATAAAAGCGTGCAATTACTGGCATATGCTGATGACATTGATATCATCGGCCTAAACACCCGCGCTGTTAGTTCTGCTTACTCCAAGCTGGAAAAAGAAGCGGTAAAGATGGGTTTGATGGTGAATGAGGACAAAACGAAGTACCTGCTGTCATCGAGCAAAGAGTCAGCGCATATGCGCCTTGGCAACCACGCTACTGTTGGCAGCCATAATTTCGAAATAGTAAAAGACTTCGTTTATTTGGGAACCAGCATCAACATTAGCAACAACATCAGCACTGAAATCCAGCGAAGAATCAATCTTGCCAATAAATGCTACTTTGGACTAGGTAGGCAATTGAAAAGTAAAGTCCTCTCTCGGCGAACGAAAATCATACTCTACAAGTCACTTATCGTACCCGTCCTGCTATATGGGGCAGAAGCATGGACCATGACAACAGCAGATGAAGCGGCTTTGGGACTGTTCGAGAGAAAAGTTCTTCGAAAGATTTATGGACCTCTACGCGTTGGCGATGGCGAGTACCGAAGAAGATTTAATGATGAGCTGTACGAGCTATACGCAGGCATCAACATAGTCCAGCGAATTAAAACGCAGCGGCTGCGCTGGCTAGGCCATGTTATGCGAATGAAAGATGATGCTCCGGCCAGGAAAGTGTTTCTATCGGAACCCGCCTATGGAAGCAGAGGTAGAGGGCGGCCCCCACTCCGTTGGAAGGACCAGGTGGAAAACGATTTAAACTCCCTTGGTGTGACCAATTGGCGCCGGTTGGCGGAGCGAAGGAGCGACTGGCGCGCCTTGTTGGACGGCCATAACCGTTTAGACGGTTAAGCGCCAATTAAGTAAGTAAGTAAGTAAGTAACGTAACCCCACCTCAAAAGCGAGCAGCGTCAAAGATAAGACAGTAAAATTTATTCGATACTGACATAAATGTTAATATTAATAATAATATTTAACAAGTAAGGAAGGCTAATTTCGGGTGTAACCGAACATTACATACTCAGCTGAGAGCTATGGAGACAAAATAAGGGAAAATCACAATGTAGGAAAATTAACCTAGGGTAACCCTGGAATGTGTTTGCATGACACGTTTATCAAATGGAAGGTATTAGAGAGTATTTTAAGAGGGAGTAGGTCATAGTTCTATGGGTGGGCGCCATTTAGGGATATCGCCATAAATATGGACCAGGATGGCTCTAGAATTTGTTTGTACGATATGGGTATAAAATGAAAGGTGTTAATGAGAATTTTAAAAGGGCGTGGGGCTTAGTTCTATAGTTGGACACCTTTTCGAGATATCGCCATAAAGGTGTACCAGGGATGACTCTAGACTTTGATTGTACGAAATTGGTATCAGATGAAAGGTGTTAATGAGTCTTTTTAAAAGGGAGTGGGTCTTAGTTCTATAGGTGGTCGCCTTTTCGAGATATCGCCATAAAGGTGGACAAGGGGTGACTCTATAAAATGTTTGTACAATATTAGTATCAACTTAAAGGTATTAATGAGGGGTTTAAAAGGGAGTGGCCCTTAGTTGTATATGTGAAGGCGTTTTCGAGATATCGACCAAAATGTGGACGAGGGTGACCCAGAACATCATATGTCGGGTACCGCTAATTTATTTATATATGTAATACCACGAACAGTATTCCTGACAAGATTTCGCCCTGCATAACTTTTTCATTTTCTTTTACTTAATATGGTAGGTGTCACACCCATCTTACAAAGTTTTTTCTAAAGTTATATTTTGCGTCAAAAAACCAATTCAATCACCATGTTTCATCCCTTTTTTCGTATTATACCAAATTGTGGCATTTTTTTCATTTTTCGTAATTTTCGATATCGAAAAAGTGGGCGTGGTCATAGTCGGATTTCGACCATTTGCTACACCAATACAAAGTGATTTCAGATAAGTACGTGAACTGAGTTTAGTAAAGATATATCGATTTTTGCTCAAGTTATCGTGTTAACGGCCATGCGGAAGGACAGACGGACGACTGTGTATAAAAACTGGGCATGGCATCAACCGATTTCGCCCCTTTTCACAGAAAACAGTTATCGTCCTAGAATCTAAGCCCCTACCAAATTTCACAACGATTGGTAAATTTTTGTTCGAGTTATGGCATTAAAAGTATCCTAGAAAAATTAAATGAAAAAGGGGGAGCCACGCCCATTTTGAAATTTTCTTTTATTTTTGTATTTTATTGCACTATGTCATTACTGCAATCGAATGTTGACATAATTTACATATAGACTGTAAAGATATTAAATTTTTTGTTAAAATTAGACTTTAAAAAAATTTTTATTTAAAGTGCGCGTGGTCGTTCTCCGATTTTGCTAATTTTTATTAAGCAGACCCGTTCCTGCCAAATTTCATCATGATATCTTCGACGACTGCCAATTTACAGCTTGCAAAACTTTTAAATTACCGTTGTTTAAAAGTGGGGGGTGCAACGCCCATTGTCCAAAATTTTACTAATTTTCTGCGTCACAAGTTCCACTCACCTACCAAGTTTCATCGCTTTATCCGTCTTTGGTAATGAATTATCGCACCTTTTCGGTTTTTCGAAATTTTCGATATCGAAAAAGTGGGCGTGGTTATAGTCCGATATCTTCCATTTTAAATAGCGATCGGAGATGAGTGCCAAGGAACCTACATACCAAATTTTATCAAGATACCTCAAAATTTATTAAAGTTAAATAACGTCCATAATTTTTATACCCAGTTGTACATTTACGCAGGATAAAACAGTTTTGATAGCATAACGGTGGTTAACAATATAATTTGAACAAAAATTTAGACATTTTTAGCAAATTTGGTTCACGGGTTTGCTTGGACTCAAAATCAATTCTTTCTGGGAAGTTGATGAGTCCAAACGTTAGCCGTAAACGCAAGGACTTACTAAAGTGAGTATATTAATCGAACTAATGAGAGCTAATACGTTGGGCCTTAATGTCTTATAAATCCGCAGCTGTGTTGGTATGGATTATGACAAGGTTGAGATATCCAGTTACTTTGTATAAAATAAAACAAACAAATACTTAGAGCGGTTTACTCCGAGCATATTTTGGTTGAGCTTGTCTTTCAGTTTGCGTCGTGCTCCCTTTTTAATAATTCCTATAAATTTGTGAGAGCCTACTTGCATGTTTCATGTCGACTCCGAAAGCCAGCTTTAAGGCAGAGGAACTTTCACCGAAAAGCTTTTTATGGGACAAATACACTCAGCGTGTTTGCCAAAGCACTGCCGAGGGTTGACCTTACTTGGAGAAAAACTTTATTCTGATTGAAAAAGAACTGAAGGCGCACGTCACCCACAACACGGCGGCCGTCACCACGGAAGCTGATATAACATTATATAATTTGGCAGCACAACGGGCTAATAAAGTGTCCAAGTGCGCTGTTTTATTGAAAACAATACTTACATTAAGTAATAATAATACTAAAAGCTAGAAAATAATTAGGTAGGTCCTAGGTACTAGTCATCACACTCCTCACCTATGTAGACCGTCGATCAGACAAATAAATAAAAGCGTTGTGCGCGTGAAATTTCTAAAAATGTGAGGCGTAGCATAACCTGATTAAGGTTCAGTTGGTCTTACTTATGACTATCAATAGATAATCCTTCCTATGACTTTACTCGACTCAGCGCCACGTATGCTTGAGGGACAAGCTCGAACTCTAAAGTATTTTGATGTCACTTCTACCGGATTGTATGTAATATTTGTTCCAAGCATGAGCCAAATCGGATCACAAATAAATTTTATTTTAAATCGCGATCCTTGCGCCACCTAGCGGCGAGTTTTTTTTATTATTGCAGTGTCATCGGGTTTCGAACTATATTTCAAGTTTCAAGCGTGTAGCTTCTCGGAAAGTTACTTAAATTTTAATTACAAAATTCGTAAACAACGGCCGGACGCTACACCGGGTCAAGCTAAATAAAAACGTTTAAAAAACGAAGCGCACGAATAATGCACCGTTTTTTTCAGCGCCATGGTTAGACAGGCTTCCTTCAACATTATTAGGGTTTACGAAAATATTCTAAAAAAATGTTTCCTTGATCTATTTAGCATGTCCTGTGTTCTCTTTGTAACTCGGTTCTATTTGTTTGATTTTTCTAAAAGCGTTGGAAGAGTAACATTCATAAGCCGCTATCTCCTGCACCTCTTTTAATTAATTGACAGTATGTAGATGAAACATCTCGGCAGCCTACTTAGTGTCTAGTAATGCTCCTGCTATTACAAGTTCGTCTACCTTCATTCGTATAAGTACGAACATTCGCCACATCGCTAATCAATAAGTACCTACTTGTTATCATTATCCGTTAACTGTTGTTGTTGTTATTCACCGGTTGGCTATTGCCATTTATTCTTATTATACCCAGATGTACTTGTACACAGGGTGTTATAACTTTGATTGGAAAATGGTTCATTGTACATGTACAAAGGAATCGAGATAGATATAGACTTCCATATATCAAAATTATCAGTTTCGAAAAAAATTGATTAAGCCATTTCCGTTCGTCTGTCCATTAGCACGATAACTTGAACAAATATTGAGATATCTTCACCATCCTTGTATGGGCTTATCTGGACCTAGAATACGGTGCACGATAACCACGCCCACTTTTTCGCTATGCTATCAAACATTTTTAAAAATGCAAAAAATTAGATAATTCAAAAATAAAATTTTGTATGTGGATTGGTTTTATGACGCAAAACATAATTCCACAAAATGGGTGTGGCACCACCCACATTAAGAAGAAGAAGAAGATTTTAAAGTTTAACAAGCCGTTAATCAAAGGCCGTTAAAGATATTACATTGAAATTTTCAGAGACACTATCCTTGCCAAATTATACAGATGGAGTTAAGATAATAAAAATCGGTTAAAGACCACGCCCACTTTTCCTAAAAGTCTAACCTTAACAAAGTTTGCAATAACTCTATAGTATTTAACTACATATGACTGATATTCTACCTCAGTAGTGGTATGGTTGAGCTAAAGTGCACAGCTGGGTATGTAATGTTCGGTTTCACCCCAACTTTGACTTTTTTACTTGCTTTATATTTATTATCTTCTTATTTGTTCCTTTGCCTTACTTTGCACGTTTATCTTGGAAACTAACCACCGGTAAATAGAAACTCCATTGACCCTCACCCTCCTTACATGCCCTTCACACTACCTTCACTACACATTCATATTGTTCCACTTTATTCGTCACCTTTTGTACGCAATTATTATACTCAGCGTGCTTTGCACACAGAGTATATTAACTTTGATTGCCTAACGGTTGGTTGTACAAGTATAAAGGAATCGAGATAGATATAGACTTCCATATATCAAAATCATCAGTATCGAAAAAAAATTTGATTAAGCCATGTCCGTCACCCCGTCCGTCTCTACGTCCGTCCGTCTGTCCGTTAACACGATAACTTGAGTAAATATTGAGATATCTGCACCAAATTTAGTACACGAGCTTATCTGGACCCAGAATAGATTGGTATTGAAAATGAGCGAAATCGGATGATAACCGCGCCCACTTTTTATATATATACCATTTTGGAAAACAGAAAAAACCTGATTATTTAGTAAATAATACACCTAGAACGTTGAAATTTGACGTGTGGACTGATATTGAGACTCTTGATACAAATTTGAAAAAAAAAAAAATTTAAAATGGGCGTGGCACCGCCCACTTGTGATAAAATCAATTTTAAATAAAAATAAAAAAATCAATTTTACAAATATTATTAATCATAAATCAAAAATCGTTAAACCTATCGTAACATAATTCGGCAGAGAGGTTGCTTTTACTATAAAGAATGCTCTGAAGAAAAAACAACGAAATCGGTTACGGACCACGCCTACTTTTATAAAATATTTTTAAAAGGCTCGTGGACGAATAAAATTAGCTATATCTTTGCAAAAAAGACTTTATGTTAATGGTATTTCATTTCCCAAATGGATTTATAACAATAAATAGGATAAAATTCAAATTTAAATAAATGGGCGTGGCACCGCCCTTTTATGACTAAGCAATTTTCAATATTTTGGCTACACAAATTTTCCCTATAGCAGGAAATCTTTCTAGAAAAAATGGATGAGATCGGTTAAAGACCACGTCCACTTTTATATATAAGATTTTTAGAAGGGTCGTAGACAAAAATAATAAGCTATATCTTAGCGAAAAAGAGCTTTGTATCAATAGAATTCTACTTTCTAAATTGAATTATAACATTAAATTGGAAAACACTAAAATTTTTGAAAATGGGTGTGATACCGCCCCTTTTATGACAAAGCATTTTTCTATGTTTCGGGAGCCATAACTCGAAGAAAAATTAACGGATCGTAATGAAATTGCATACACATATTTTCCTTATAGCAGAAAATATTTCTAGTAAAAAGACGGAATCGGTTAAAGACCACGGCAACTTAGATATAAAACAAGTTTAAAAGGGTCGTAGACTAGAATAATAAGCTATAGGTTGGGTTAGGTTAAACTGGCCGGTCCATGAGGACCTCACATAGACTGAATAAATCCGTAGTGTTACCAGAAGTTTGTTTTAACGACCAAACTGAAAAATCCTATCAAAAGCCAGGACCTATGTTATAAAATAACTCCGTCCTCTTGGCAAATACTAGAAGCTTCCTAGGATTTAAACCACTTGCTGTTTCTAGATCTGACATCTTTAAAGGCATGTGACGCCAGAAGGCAGTGTCTAGTCAGAATACCCGTCATGAGTCTACAGTTCTCTCCTTTTAATGATAGAAGCAACTTTGTTAGTCTAAGGTTGTAAGACCTGCACATAATCTTCGACACTTTACAGCCCCGCGCTTGAACCGACGCTTTTCCTGCTTGATCCATCATGTGCACCTCTCTCCTTCGCTTAATTTCGCCCAGTCCAATTGGGACGTCTACGGAGCAAGCTTCAACGGATGCGCCCTTTTTAGCTGGTTCATCCGCTTTTTCATTCCCATCTATTCCCATATGCCGTGGGACCCAATATAGATGTATGCTTCTCCCTGTCCCGATTCTCTCCAGGGACTGCTTACACTCTAACATGCATTTGGGTGCTGTGCTATGCGAGATTATTGCCTTAATTTCTGCTTGACTGGCAATATAAAAGTTAACACGATTGCAGCTTGGGCTATTTTCTTCCAGGGTTTCTACTGCTTTGGTTACGGCTACTATTTTCGCTTGGAAAACGCTACAGTAATCCGGCACCCTGTAGGATCTGTTTATTTCCGGATCATCACACTACTTTGGAAACATCTGTGTACACATGTATCGCCTCGTCCGCCATTTGAGCACCCTTGCTCCAACCGTTCACCTCTATTTTGAATCAATGATATTTCACTTACCAAGTTTTGTTGTAAGAGGAAATGTGGAGACATTTTTTTTTCTAAACGAGCGGTGCC